>NW_022605595.1:675624-680908 GCF_008692095.1 Etheostoma spectabile | reverse complement strand
GCTACGTTAGCGGTCAGCTCTGGTTAGCTCCACTATAAAGATATGGAGTGGAGGACACTGCCGCAGACAAGGGTGCCAACCGAACTCTGATAAATGACATTCAAAGAGCTTTCTCAGCAGCGTGGCCTTGGCATTTTAATGGTTTGTTAATACAGTTAACTCCACGGCAAGACCACCAGCAGCATGCTTTTACTAACTATAGCGTCTGAGCGTTCTTCCACAACCAACCTAGGCTGGACCGCTGTCAACCAGAGACCTACGTTCTTGAGTCAACGCTTTCCCTGCGGCTTCGTCCGATGGATGGCAGTGATGCTGTGTGGGTGCCGCCGCGGTGGGATGATAGGGAATGAGCCTCTGGTAACTTCTACCGGGCCTGGCTCAAAAAGATACAGAACCCCGAGTGCGGTGGCTTTGCCGTGATGGTCCTCCGGGCGCCTCCTGGTACCCAACTCTTGGGTACAGATATTCAAGTAAAAGCAGGCGTTGCTTATCCTGTGCGAATGCGTAACACAAAACTCAGATGTGGGGGCATCATTTTTAAGTCACATAAATTCCCCAGATTATACTAATCTTGTGCGAATAGGGCTATAGATTATACAAACTACCTCTCTTTTTTGTCTTAATTCTGTTTCTGTTCCCTGTTTCCTGCAGATGTTGAGCAGCTGTTGGTGGTTAAAGAAGTGGTTCCCCCGGAGCAGCAGGAGTGTAGCTCCAGTGTGGACCAGCAGGAGCCAGAGTCCCCCCCACACATTAAAGAGGAGCAGGAGGAACTATGGAGCTGTCAGGAGGGAGAGCAGCTTCAAGGGCTGGAGGAGGCTGATATCACCAAGTTCTCATTCACTCCTGTCCCTGTGAAGAGTGAAGATGATGAAGAGGAAGCTCAGTTCTCACAGCTTCATCAAAGACCAACTCAACACATGGAAACAGAAGCTGATAAAGAGGACTGTGGAGGACCAGAACCAGCCAGGAACTCACATCCACTTTTACAAACAAAGACTGAAGACCAGAGTGGAGACTCTTCTGAACCTGAGGCTGATTACAGAGCTGATTGGAAGGAGACCAGAGAACCTCAGTCAGCTTTAAACTCTCTGAAACATGATTCAAGATGTAAGAAAACATTCAGCTGCTCTGAGTGTGGGAGGAGATTTGGCCGCAAGTCAAATCTGAAGCAACACATGATAATTCACACAGGAGAAAAACCTTTCAGCTGCTTTGTGTGCGGTAAAGGTTTCACTTTAAATGGAAATCTAAAGAAACATTTGAGAATCCACGCCGGATATAAACCATTCAGTTGCTCAGTTTGTGATCAAAGATTCTTTCAAAAAGCACATTTGAGTAAACACAAGATAATCCACATTGGAGAAAAGTCCCTTAGCTCCTCTGAGTGGGACCAGATTTTCAGAACCAAGCTATTTGAGACGACACATGAGAGTCCACAGAGACGAGAAGCAATTCAGCTGCAGTTTGTCCCAAAAGATTAACCTGGCGTTCAACGGGCAAAACACATGAATGTTCCAGTCATCAGTCAGGTTTAAACTCTCTGAAACATGATTTACTGAAATACGTTATTGGTATTTAGGGGTGCAACTAAGGGCTGAATTTTGGGGTTCAATATTGTGTGTGGAGGGGGTGGGCGCTCAAGTTTCAATTTTAAATTTCACTTAATGTCCTGCATTCTGGTGACTGCATTAATTCATGGTGCAAATGTTATTAGGTTTTTGTGTGTGTGTGTGTGTGGGGGGGGGGTGCAACGGCAACCCACCATAGAGATTCATCAGCTTTACTTTAAGTAACTGTTAAACTTTTGCAGTTCTGAACCGTGAGTGTGACTATGGTCGGTTACACCACTAATTGTGGAAATATTTTTAATAAACCATTTAATTTGGACCATATAGCCTTAACAAAAACCAGCCGTTCTTCAATGTCGCCGACTGTCGCTTTGTGTTCTTAATTTTTTTTTTTTTAAGATTTACTACGTAACTTTTTTTTGATTAATGAACATCTGTTACATTCTAGCTGTTGCCAAATGAGTTGCTACAAAGCTAATTAAAACTATTATTAAGCGAGTATCTAACACACTGCTTTCCTTAGACTTCTGTTCCTTATCATTAGTAGTCATGTTCATTTGAGATATTTGGGCTTGGGCTCTGTAGCACAACCTAGTTCGTTTTAGCCACATTTGACACCCTTAATATTCTTTGTACTGTATTTCTAGATTTTGTTTCATGTCTTTGTCCTGCTGTAAAAAAAAAAATTACCCTCCCAGGAAAAAAATAAAGTGTTCAGTTTGAAAAGTTTTGTATCAGCAGTGAATTAACTTGTGTCATGAAACAGTAAAATAAATCTGATATCTGAAAGTACAAACAGGGACCCGGGAAAGAAACAAAACTTCAAACCACAGAGATTCATACAACCTACAAAAATACTGACAACTGAACTCACAAATGTCTTAAAAAAAAACATTCTCTGAAAAAACCTTCCGAACTTTTATTTTGAAGCTCAGCAACTGATCTTCACCGGAAGCTGTAGTCTTGACCGCCTGCTAACTTCCCCCTCTGACCAAGATGGCGTCTCTCAGAAAGCAGTGTTAGCAGAGGGTCTTTGTTGTGTTAGAAAGAGGTAAAATGTGTAAAGTCCAGATGCTGAGAGCGTTGGTGGAGCAGCGACTAACTGCGGCTGCAAGAGATATTTGGGCTGTTTGAAAGAACGATAGCAGAGTACGAGGAGGAACTTTGTCGTTCAAAAGAGGAGAGACGAGGACGACGGGAACTACTGGACGCTGTTTTCAACCCTCAGCTCCGGTCCACAGACCAGGTTAGTCCATTAAACCTTCAGCTGGTCTTCTCTCCTTCCTGGGCTCTCTTCTCTCCAGCGACGATATGACGATAGGACGATGGAAATAAGCATTTATTCAGAACATCTGTTGGAATCTTCGCTCTTTAACAGGCCGTCGCACCCCCACAGACTCCATGATAACAATCACTACTTTATCATCGTAAAACACACTTCATTCAAAGTGGACAGAAACTAAATAAAACTACCAAAAGCCGTCTGGTTCATCTTTCCTCGTTTCCACCAATCACCATCTGGTGGTTGGAAAACTCTTAATTCACCCATTTACATGTGGAGATATGCTGCTCTATACACGCTAAAAGTAGTGATATTTACATGGAGTCTGGAGAAATGCTGCTCTATACATGCTAAAAGTAGTGATTATTTACATGGAGTCTGGTGGAGAAATGCTGCTCTATACACGCTAAAAGTAGTGATTATTTACATGGAGTCTGGTGGAGAAATGCTGCTCTATACATGCTAAAAGTAGTGATTATTTACATGGAGTCTGGTGGAGATATGCTGCTCTATACACGCTAAAAGTAGTGATTATTTACATGGAGTCTGGTGGGTTTGGTGATGGTAATTTCGGGGATGTTTTTCTAGATCAAAGGCACAGTACTGAGGCTTAGAGGGTGCGTGCATGCAAAGATGGCTGTGTATGTGAGCAGGAAGAGGAAGGTAATTAATTAATTAATTAGTGTGAGTCTACTTTGCACTTGGATGGTGAAAGCCAGAATCAGGATTGATTTTAAGTATAATACAGAGATGGAGGATGTGATCTGGGCCCATGGGGATTTGTTCTGGGCCCCTAGGGATGTGATCTGGGCCCAAGGGGATGTGTTGTTCTCTGTTGAAGGAGACCAGCTCTTCTTTTCTCAGGAGGTGAAGTCATGTATTTAAGTGTATATGTATGTATTGGCCTGTTGAAAAGAGATTATTTGTTGTAATTAAAGAGATGGATAGAATAAAGTTCCTTTTAAAAATCCAAAAACAAGTCCTCTCTCTCTCTCTCTCTCTCTCTCTGTGTCCCTCTTTCTCTCTTACATAATTCGTCAGTAAAATATTTTCATGAGACACATAAGAAGAACGTAGCACAATATGGATGTGAAAGTGGTTATAAATAGCCCATGTGACAATAAAATTTGTTTTGGTTAAACTCAACAAATAATCGGGATCTCAATATTGATCAAAATAATCATGATTATAATTTTGGCCATAATTGTGCAGCCCTACTTCAAGAGCCCATTAAAATACTCCTTAAGCTAATCAAAGTGCTTTACAAAGAAACAGAGAGGAGCTGTATAAAACATTAAAATGTAAAAGTGGAAAAACATGCATTCAACCAGCAATAATTTAGAAATACTGAATTATAGATATTACAGAGTGAGGGAATATTGTAGTTGTTAAATGGAAGATGCCCCAAAATGGCTCCTTGGGTAACTCCGCTTTTCATATTTTTCTGCTCAGATGCTACCTAAAGACACAAGTTAGTTTCTATTCTTTAGGTAGGTTTCAAAGCAGCTGTAGACCAAACAATTAAATAAGAATAAGATAAGCCTCTGGTGTAATTGTCTGTCTTTACAGCTCAAGCACTTGGTGTCAAGTTCTTATGCAGAAACATGAAATACCAATGTTTTACCATGTGAAAAGATTTGAAAAGAGACTCTGTACTGTTGAAACTACAATAAGGAGTTTGTGATGTCTCTCTGCTTCTGTGTTAAGGTATGTGTGTTTGTCCCCTGTTTCCTGCAGATGTTGAGCAGCTGTTGGTGGTTGAAGAATATGTTTCCCCTGAGCAGCAGGAGTGTAGCTACAGTGAGGACCAGCAGGAGCCAGAGCGCCCCCCACACATTAAAGAGGAGCAGGAGGAACTGTTTATGAGTCAGGAGGAAGATCAGCTTCAAGGGCTGGAGGAGGCTGATATCACCAAGTTCCCATTCACTCCTGCCCCTGTGAAGAGTGAAGATGATGAAGAGCAAGCTCAGTCCTCACAGCTTCATCAAAGACACACTCAACACATGGAAACAGAAGCTGATGGAGAGGACTGTGGAGGACCAGAACCAGCCAGGAACTCACATCCACTTTTACAACCAGAGACTGGAGACCAGACTAGAGACTCTCCTGAACCCGAGACTGATGACAGTGCTGATTGGAAGGAGACCAGAGAACCTCAGTCAGCTTCAAACTCTCTGAAACATGATTTAAGACGTAAGAAAACATTCAGCTGCTCTGAGTGTGGGAGGAGATTTGACCGTAACTATAGGCTGATGCTACACATGAGGACTCATACAGGAGAAAGACCCTTCAGCTGCTCCAATTGTATTAAAAGATTTCGCTACAAGTCAGATCTGAAGCACCACATGCTAATTCACACAGAAGAAAAACCTTTAAGCTGCCCAGTCTGTAATAAACTGTTTACGCATATTGGAAGTTTACGCTCACACATGAC
>NW_022605595.1:674504-675614 GCF_008692095.1 Etheostoma spectabile | reverse complement strand
GGGGTAAAACGATTTAGCTGTGGTATTTGTGACAAGACATTACAGTGGCGTAATCAGGTCAAAAGGCATAAATGTGTTGGTCATAATGCGTCACAGCCTCATCAGAGTCAAACGGAGGAGAACAGAGAGGTAGAGCCTCCAGCCAGCAGACAAACTCAACACATGGAAACAGAAGCTGATGGAGAGGACTGTGGAGGACCAGAACCAGCCAGGAACTCACATCTACTTTTACAACCAGAGACTGAAGACCAGACTGGAGACTCTTCTGATCCTGAGACTGATGACAGTGCTGATTGGAAGGAGACCAGAGAACCTCAGTCAGCTTTAAACTCTCTGAAACATAATTCAAGATGTGGTGAGTATTACAATTCTTGAAGGTCTTGGAAAAGTCATGGAATAACTAAAATCCTTAAGTTTTATTAAGTTGTGAAATTAGTAAAATCTTCAAGTTTTGAACAGGCTTGCAAAAACTCGTGACATTACTAAAATCTAAATATTTGGTTAAGTCATTAAAATTTATTTTGCTGTTTGTCTTTGTATTTATGATACAAACTAGCTCTCATTATCATTGGTTTGAGTTTAGTTTGGGTAGTTGTCATTGTATGTTTTTCATTCTGTTTCCTGCAGATGTTCAGCAGCTGTCAGTGGTTAAAGAAGTGGTTCCCCCTGAGCAGCAGGATTGTAGCTCCAGTATGGACCAGCAGGAGCCAGAGGCCCCCCCACACATTAAAGAGGAACAGGAGGAACTGTGGAGCAGTCAGGAGGGAGAGCAGCTTCAAGGGCTGGAGGAGGCTGATATCACCAAGTTCCCATTCACTCCTGTCCCTGTGAAGAGTGAAGATGATGAAGAGGAAGCTCAGTCCTCACAGCTTCATCAGAGACAAACTCAACACATGGAAACAGAAGCTGATGGAGAGGACTGTGGAGGCCCAGAACCAGCCAGGAACTCACATCCACTTTTACAACCAGAGACTGAAGACCAGACTAGACAATCTTCTGATCCTGAGGCTGATGACAGTGCTGATTGGAAGAAGCCCACAGAACCTCATTCAGCTTTAAACTCTATGAAACATGATTTGAGATGTGGTGAGTATAACAATTCTTGAAGGT
>NW_022605595.1:673984-674494 GCF_008692095.1 Etheostoma spectabile | reverse complement strand
GGAAAAGTCATGGAATAACTAAAATCCTTAAGTTTTTTTTAAGTCATGAAATTAGTAAAATCTTCAAGTTTTTAACAGGTTTTATAAGATACTCCTGGAATTACTAAAATCCTTAAACGTTTTGTATTAACATTTATTTAGCAGAATCTCTTTGTGTTTTTGATGAAACAAACTATATCTTATTATCATTGTTTTGAGTTTAGTTTGGGTAGATGTCAGTAATGTGTCTGTTATTCATTCTGTTTCCTGCAGATGTTCAGCAGCTGTCAGTGGTTAAAGGAGATGTTTCCCCTGAGCAGCAGGAGTGTAGCTCCAGTATGGACCAGCAGGAGCTAGAGGCCCCCCCACACATTAAAGAGGAACAGGAGGAACTGTGGAGTAGTCAGGAGGGAGAGCAGGTTCAAGGGCTGGAGGAGGCTGATATCACCAAGTTCCCAATCACTCCTGTTCCTGTGAAGAATGAAGATGATGTAGAGGAAACTCAGTCCTCACAGCTTCATCAAAGACACA
>NW_022605595.1:673908-673974 GCF_008692095.1 Etheostoma spectabile | reverse complement strand
CATGGAAACAGAAGCTGATGGAGAGGATTGTGGAGGACCGGAACCAGCCAGGAACTCACATCCACT
>NW_022605595.1:673828-673898 GCF_008692095.1 Etheostoma spectabile | reverse complement strand
GAGACTGAAGACCAGACCGGAGACTCTGCTGAACCTGAGACTGGTGACAGTGCTGATTGGAAGGAGACCA
>NW_022605595.1:673409-673818 GCF_008692095.1 Etheostoma spectabile | reverse complement strand
GTCAGCTTTAAACTCTCTGAAACATGTATCAAGATGTGGTGAGTATTACAATTCTTGAAGGTCTTGGGAAAAGTCATGAAATAACTAAAATCTAAATGTTTGGTTAAGTCATTAATATTTATTTTGCTGATTCTCTTTGTATTTATGATACAAAATAGCTCTCATTATCATTGGTTTGAGTTTAGTTTGGGTAGTTGTCATTAATGTCTGTTCTTCATTCTGTTTCCTACAGATGTTGAGCAGCTGTTGGTGGTTAAAGAAGTGGTTCCCCCTGAGCAGCAGAAGTGTAGCTCCAGTATGGACCAGCTGGAGCCAGAGGCCCCCCCACACATTAAAGATGAATGGGAGGAACTGTGGAGCAGTCAAGAGGGAGAGCATCTTCAAGGGCTGGAGGAGGCTGATATCACCA
>NW_022605595.1:673076-673399 GCF_008692095.1 Etheostoma spectabile | reverse complement strand
CACTCCTGTCCTTGTGAAGAGTGAAGATGATAAGGAGGAAGCTCAGTCCTCACAGCTTCATCAAAAACAAACTCAACACATGGAAACAGAAGCTGATGGAGAGGACTGTGGAGGACCAGAACCACCCAGGAACTCAGATCCACTTTTACAACAAGAAACTCAAGAAGAGGTTGGAAACTCTTCTGAATTTGAGACTGATGACAGTTCTGATTGGAAGGAGACCAGAGAACCTCAGTCAGCTTCAAACTCTCTGGAACATGATTCAAGACGTAAGAAAACATGCAGCTGCTCTGAGTGTGGGAGGAGATTTGACCGTAACTATA
>NW_022605595.1:672976-673066 GCF_008692095.1 Etheostoma spectabile | reverse complement strand
TACACATGAGGACTCATACAGGAGAAAGACCCTTCAGCTGTTCCAATTGTATTAAAAGATTTCGTTACAAGTCAGATCTGAAGCACCACA
>NW_022605595.1:668821-672966 GCF_008692095.1 Etheostoma spectabile | reverse complement strand
CACAGGAGAAAAGCCTTTCAGCTGCTCAGTCTGTAATAAACTGTTTAAACATATTGCAAATTTACGCTCACACATGACAGTCCACACGGGGGTAAAACAATTTAGCTGTGGTATTTGTGACAAGACATTTCAGTGGCGTAATCAGGTCAAAAGGCATAAATGTCTTGGTCATAAGGCATCACAGCTTCATCAGAGTCAAACGGAGGAGAACAGAGAGATGGAGCCTCCAGGCAGCAGAGAAACTCAACACATGGAAACAGAAGCTGATGGAGAGGACTGTGGAGGACCAGAACCAGCCAGGAACTCACATCCACTTTTACAACCAGAGACTGAAGACCAGACTGGAGACTCTTCTGAACCTGAGACTGATAACAGTGCTGATTGGAAGGAGACCAGAGAACCTCAGTCAGCTTTAAACTCTCTGAAACGTGATTCGAGATGTGGTGAGTATAACAATTCTTGAAGGTCTTGGAAAAGTCATGGAATAACTAAAATCCTTAAGTTTTTTTAAGTCATGAAATTAGTAAAATCTTCAAGTTTTGAACAGGCTTGCAAAAACTCCTGAAATTACTCAAATCTAACCTATGGTTAAGTCATTAATATTTATTTTGCTGATTCTCTTTGTATTTATGACACAAACTAGCTCTCTTTATCACTAGTTTGAGTTTAGTTTGGGTAGTTGTCATTAATGTCTGTTCTTCATTCTTTTTTCTGCAGATGTTGAGCAGCTGTCAGTGGTTAAAGAAGAGGTTCCCCCTGAGCAGCAGGAGTGTAGCTCCAGTATGGACCAGCAGGAGCCAGAGTCCCCCCCACACATTAAAGAGGCACTGTGGAGCAGTCAGGAGGGAGAGCAGCTTCAAGGGCTGGAGGAGGCTGATATCACCAAGTTCCCATTCACTCCTGTCCCTGTGAAGAGTCAAGATGATGAAGAGGAAGCTCAGTCCTCACAGCTTCATCAAAGACACACTCAACATATGGAAACAGAAGCTGATAAAGAGGACTGGGGAGGACCAGAACCAGCCAGGAACTCACATCCACTTTTCCAACCAGAGACTGAAGACCAGATTGGAGACTCTTCTGATCCTGAGGCTGATGACAGTGCTGATTGGAAGGAGACCAAAGAACCTCAGTCAGCTTTAAACTCTCTGAAACATGATTCAAGATGTAGTGAGTATTAAAATCCTTGAAGGTGTTGGAAAACTCCTGGAATAACTAAAATTCTTAAACGTTTTGGTTAACTCATTAACAGTTATTTTATGAATCTCTTCGTATTTATGATACAAACTACCTCTTATTATCATTGGTTTGAGTTTAGTTTGGGTAGTTGTCATTAATGTCTGTTCTTCATTCTCTTTCCTGCAGATGTTCAGCAGCTGTTGGTGGTTAAAGAAGATCCCCCTGTCCCCCCTGAGCAGCAGGAGTGTAGCTCCAGTGTGGACCAGGACGAGCCAAAGCCCCCCCCACACATTGAAGAGGAACAGGAGGAACTTTGTAGCCGTCAGGAGGGAGAGCAGCTTCAAGGGCTGGAGGAGGCTGATATCACCAAGTTCCCATTCACTCCTGTCCTTGTGTTGAGTGAAGATGATGAAGAGGAAGCTCAGTCCTCACAGCTTCATCAAAGACAAACTCAACACATGGAAACAGAAGCTGAAGACCAGATTGGAGACTCTTTGGAACCAGAGGCTGATGACAGTGCCGATTGGAAGGAGACCAGAAAATCTCAGTCAGCTATAAATTCTCTAAAAAATACTGAAGTTCCGATAAGTCGTACTACTGGTACCGCTGGGAAAAACATGTCAATGGGCTCTGAGTGTTTGAAAAGACTTGGCTGCAAGACACTTAGGTCTTGCACGGTCAACAAGAAGATTCTGTTCAGCTGCAGTGTTTGTGACCAAAGTTTCACCTGGTACAAACAGCTTAGGAACCATCAGTGTGTTGGTCGTCAGAGTCAAACTGAGGAGAACCGAAAGGCAACTGAAAACATGCAATCAAAAGCTGGTGGAGAGTACTTTAGACGACCAGAACCACTTCCACAGACACTTTTAAAACAACCGACTGAAGACAAGTATGTCTATGTTCGTGGTATGACATACAACTGCTCTCAGTGTGGGAAAATATTCAGCAACAAGCCAAATCTGAGGGTGCACATGATCATTCACTCAAAGGTGAAGCCTTTCGACTGCACAATTTGCGGTAACCGATATTCGAAGCAGAAAAAGTTGTGTCACATGGAACTCCACACGGCCGAAGACTTGGAGCTGTTTGGGTTTTCAAATTAAGACAAGATGTTGTTTGGAATATAAAAGGATCTACTTCCTGTAAGGGACAGGACAGCAACAAACGCACGCAGTAACATTCACAACAGAGCAGAAACTTTTCAGCATTCAATCTTTTTATCAGATGAGTGATGACAGTTCAAAGAGTATGAAACAGTGAATCTGTATTTCAGAGCTGCAACTTGTGGGTTCAGGGTTTCCCGCAGGCGGCCGCCCTAGCAAAACACGCCTGCTGCTTTAACTACGTGTCAACAAAAAGAGCGATATCCGCTGAGTTACTCGGCGTCCTGTTTTCTCCCCCTCATTCCAAACACAGTTCACAACTTGCCGGTGGAGACAGGCTTGGACGTACACGCCTCGGTGAACTTGTGTGAGTCTCGCAAGCGGTTTCAGGAAAGTCAATTATCGTTACCACAAATATATATTTTTTTTTAATTTTGTGCATGCATATGTAACTGCTGTACTATTTACTATCATATATTTTCATTTTTATTATGAATTTGATTTTGCACAGATTAAATAAGCATTGTTGGACCGTGCCTATGATATAAAGACTGCTACTTTGTGATTGTTGTGCATATGACAATAAATGACAATCCCTGCAGATAATGCGTGTGAAAGTTGAAGTTTTTTTTCACCAAACTCAGATGTTATAGCCGGTTCCAATGGACAAATTGGAGGATAATGGATGGGAATTGAGAAAAATATCTCCATATTTCTATGAGAATAGTTTCTGTTTTACGTTTAGGGAATCTAAAATAAATGTTCATGTAACTGGAATGCACATAATTTGGCTGCATAGAGTAACTGAAATAGAAAATAGATGTCATGCAGAAAATAAGTGTGAATGCTGAAAAGCTCAACTGGATTGGTGTCTTCAGTGTAAAAGTAGAAGTAGTAAGAGTGGTTGGACTGAGGTCCACAGAGAAGAGTTTATCTAAAAGCACTTTAAGCAGATCGCTGGTTTCTGTTATTAAACAGAGAAGTTCATGTCACTGTATTGTGTCAACGGTTAACTTTTTAAATATTGTACGTGGCATTTTCTTTTGCGGGGGTGCAAATGTTCCACCAAAACAAGTTCCTTCGTTCTACTATTTAGCAGAGCCACCATTGCTGCAGCTGGAGCTTAGCAAGGCAGCTTTATCTGTAGAGCACATTTCAGCAACAGGGCGATTCAAAGTGCTTTACACAAAATCAGTTTAAAAAAACAGTTAAAAAATAACAATTGATAAAATTAAGTATTATGTTATTAGCACCGCCCAGGACGGCTGTGATGGACTTAAAGTACGGATGTACCGGTATGAATATTTAACCACACGGTTCTAGTGACCAAAATGATCAGGGTTTTCACTTTTATTGTAGTATTTTTAAACGTGTGTTATATGTTCAGAAAGCGCCGATAGGCCTACGCAAGATGAAATAGTTTCAAAAGGTGTAACCGTGTGTATTATATTACAATAACATAGGCTAAACCTTACCAAATGTGAAACTTTTAACATCAGAGGAACAAGGGCTCAGCATGGAAACAGTTTATTTGTCGGGAAGATTTCCAGTAGTGCAGGTTTAAATTAAACAAACCCAAACATTACAGCTAAGACATGAAGAACAACATGTAACTAATCAAAGAAAAACACTGAGAAAAACAGTATACTGTATAATTAGTGGTGACTAATAATGCAGTATACTTGTTTTCTTCATCAAAATTAAAATGTAAAGCTGTACAAATGAACAAGTAAACCTTAAAAAAATAAGACAAAAGTGCATTATCCATTTAAAATAAATCCCTGCTATAAACAAATTATAAAAATAACTACAATCATATGTAATCAAATCCAAATGTTAAAGTGTTGATGACATTAAAATTAAAAA
>NW_022605595.1:667551-668811 GCF_008692095.1 Etheostoma spectabile | reverse complement strand
TAATGTTACAGAACTGATACTTCTGATCTAGCATCATGTATGTGCCTCTGGTCACTTGAGATTAAAATGTAAATATTTTTACTTTGTTTGGTTTATGTAGTAATCTAACAGTTGAAAAAATATACCTGACACTGAACAGTCCCTCAGGTGGAACACTGGTTGCTAGGATACAGACACACACAACAGCTTTCATGCTATCCTAGCAAGATGAGGCAGCTCTGATGCATGGCCCCCCCACCGCACCAGTGGATCATCTTAGGCTGGAATGGATGGAAGTTACATGTAGCCGATTTCTCACTTCACAGGGTTTTTCGGGGTGGCTGGAACTGAACACGTCTTCAGATTCTTCCACCTTGTTAGGTCTTGCAGGGACAACAGTGTCAACTTCAGGTTCTATCAACCGGTCTACAGCAACCGATGACACAGGCTGTATTACCAACCCAGATTAACATGCCCTTGATGTCTTTCCAGTTTAAATGTGAATAAAAATGTGCCTCTATGGGAACTTAACCACAGGTGGGGTATCTTATGCCCTCTTTATTTAACATAGGGGGTGGAACTATGCCGTATTCACTGGGGTGATAGTATCCTGTAATTTAACATAGGGGTGTATATTATGCCCCCTGATTTAAACAAGGGGTACTACGTTTAACATGGGGGTGTATACTTATGTCCACCTGTATTTTTTACCTAGGGGGTGGTCGTATACTTATACCCCCTGATTTAACATTGCATACTGACCCGTTTTACGGGGGTGTATATGTAGTCCCTGTATTGTTACATAGGGGGTCGTTACTTATTCCCTGTATTTTAACTAGGGGGGTTCATATATGTCCCATGGGTGATTTTTGAAACATCGGGGGGGTATCACTTGATGCCCTTTTAAACAAGGCGTTTAAATGTCATGTCTTTAACATAGGGGGGTGTATACTTATGCCCCTGTATTTTAACATAGGGGTGTGGTCATACTATTATGCCCCCTTTTAACATAGGGGGGTGTAACTTATGCCCTGTTTGAAACATAGGGGGGTGTTATTAAACTGATACCCTGTATTTTACTAGGGGGCAGTATACTTATGTCCCCTGTATTTTTACATGGGGGGGTGTATACTTATGCCCCCTGTATTTTAACATAGGGGGGTGTTTACTTATGCCCCTGTATTTTAACATAGAAGGGTGTATACTAATGTCCCTGTACTTTCTCAAGCCGCTGTATATGTTTGTGGAAGTAAAAGCAACAATGTTTTGTATGTTGTTTGT
>NW_022605595.1:663015-667541 GCF_008692095.1 Etheostoma spectabile | reverse complement strand
ATCAGTGTATCGACTGTTGTGAGTTACACACGGCCGAAATTGAACCCACACCCGCTGCGTCAAGGAGTATACCTCTATATATGTGTGCCTTCTCCACCACCTAACACTGTATGCTATATTTGACAAGGGAAACAAACGACCATCATCTTTACTTATCTTTAATTTAGTCATTTAATTTCCTTTCTTCAAACGTGTGTTTTAATCATTTATCTTACTGCATGTTTTCCAGAGAAAGTCCAATTTGCGGTAACGATATCGAAGACGCAGGGGGTAAAAGAGTTGTGTCACATTGAACTCCACACGGCCGAAGCTTGGGAGCTGTTTGGGTTTTCAAATTAAGACAAGATGTTGTTTGGAAAAAAGGATCTACTTCCTGTAAGGGGACAGGACAAGACACCAACCCATGCAAGTAACATTCACAACAGGCAGAATTTCAGCATTCAATTTTTTATCAGATGAGTGAGTACAGTTCAAAGAGTATGAAACAGTGAATCTGTATTTCAAGAGCTGCAACTTGGGTTCAGGGTTTTCCCCAGGCGGCCGCCACCTAGCAAAACACGCGCTGCTGGCTTAATACGTGTCAACAAAAAGAGCGATACTCTGAGTTAAATCGGCGTCGTGTTTTCCTCCCCCTCATTCCAACACAGTTCACAACTTGCGTTGGAGACGCTTGGAAGTACACCCTCGGTGAATGTGTGAGTCTCGCAAGCGGGTTTCAGGAAGTCCAATTATCGTTACCACAAATATAATTTTTTTTTAATTTTGTGCATGCATATGTAAACTGCTGTACTATTTACTATCATATATTTTCATTTTTATTATGAATTGATTGTTGCACAGATTAAATAACATTGTGACCGTCCTATGAATAAGACTGCTACTTTGTGATTGTTGTGCATATGACAATAAATGACATCCCCTGCATAATGCGTGTGAAAGTTGAAGTTTTTTTTCACCAACTCAGATGTTATAGCCGGTTCCAATGGACAAATTGGAGGATAATGGATGGGAATTGGGAAAAATATCTCCATATTTCTATGAGAATAGTTTCTGTGTTTACGTTTAGGGAGAATCTAAAATAAATGTTCATGGTAACTGGAATGCCACATAATTTGGCTGCATAGAAGTATGAAATAGAATAGATGTCATGCAGAAATAAAGTGTGACATGCTGAAAAAGCTCAACTGGATTGTTGGTCTTCAGTGTAAAAAGTAGAAGTAGTAAGTGGGGTTGGACTGAGGTCCACAAGAAGAGTTTATCTAAAGCACTTAAGCAAGTCGCTGGTTTGCTGTTTTAAACAGAGAAGTTCATGTCAGCTGATTGGTCACGGTTACTTTTTAAATATTGTCTGGCATTTTTCGTTTTGCGGGTGCAAATGTTCCAACCAAACAAGTTCTTCGTTCTACTATTTAGCAGAGCCACCATTGCTGCAGTGGAGCTTAGCAAGGCAGCTTTATCGTAGAGCACATTTCACAACAGGGCGATTCAAAGTGCTTTAACACAAAATCAGTTTAAAAAACAGTTAAAAAATAACAATTGATAAATTAAGTATTTGTATTGCACCGCCCAGGACGGCTGTGATGGACTTAATACGGATGTACGGTATGAATATTTAACACCGGTTTCTAGTGACCAAATGATCAGGGTTTCACTTTTATTGTAGTATTTTAAACGTGTGTTACTTGGTCAGAAAGCGCCGATAGGCCTACGCAAGATGGAATAGTTTCAAAAGGTGTAACCGGTGTATTATATTACAATAACTAGGCTAAACCTTACAAATGGTGAAACTTTAACATCAGAGGAACAGGGTCTCAGCATGTGAAACATTTATGTTGTCGGGAAGATTTCAGTAGTGCAGTTTAAATTAAACAAACCCAAACATTACAGCTAAGCATGAAGAACAACATGTAACTATCAAGAAACACACTGAGAAAAACAGTATACTGTATAATATTGGTGACTAATAAGCAGTATACTTGTTTCTCTTCATCAAAATTAAAATGTAAAGCTGTTACAAATGAACAAGTAAAACCTAAAAAAATAAGACAAAAGTGCATTATCCATTTAAAATAAATCCCTGCTATAAACAAATTATAAAAATACTACAATCATAGTTAAAATCCAAATGTTAAAGTGTTGATGACATTACAATTAAAAAACAATGTTTAATGTACAGAATGATACTTCTGATCTAGCATCATGTATGGCCTCTGGTCACTTGAGATTAAATGTAAATATTTTTACTTGTTGTTTGGTTTATGTAGTAATCTAACAGTTAAAAATATACCTGACACTGAAACAGTCCCTCAGGTGGAAACACTGGTTGCTAGGATACAGACCACACACAAGGCTTTCATGCTATCCAGCAAGATGAGGCAGCTCTGATGCATGGCCCCCCCACCGCACCAGTGGATCATCTTAGGCTGGAATGGATGGAAGTTACATGTAGACCTTGATTTCCTCCTTCACAGGGTTTTCTGGGGTGGCTGGAACTGAACCGTCTTCAGATCTCTTCCACCTTGTTGAGGTCTTTGCAGGTAACAGGTAACTTCAGGTTCTATCAACCGGTCTAACAGCACCACCTACTGACCACAGGCCTGTATTACCAACCCAGATTAACATGCCCTGGATGTCTTTCAGTTAAATGTGAATAAAAATGTGCCTCTATGGGAACTTAACACAGGGGGTGTTGTTATGCCCCTTTTTCTATATGGTACTAGCCCCTGTATTTAACATAGGGGGTGTATACTTATGCCCCTGTATTTAACATAGGGGGGTGTATACTAGCCCCTGTATTTTAACACTAGGGGGGTTTATACTTATGCCCCTGTTTTTAACATGGGGGGGGTGTAGACTGTATTCCCTGTTATTTAACATAGGGGGGTGTACTACTAACCCTGTATTTTAACATAGGGGGCAGTATACTTATGTCCCTGTATTTTTACATGGGGGGTGTATCTTATACCCCTGATTTAACATAGCGGGGCAGTATACTTAGTGGTCCTGTATTTAACATAGGGGGGTGTATACTTATGCCCCTGTATTTTAACATAGGGGGCAGTATACTTGTCCCTGTATTTTCATAGGGGGGTATACTTATGCCCCCTGTATTTTAACATAGGGGGTGTATGTTTGTTCCCTGTATTTTAACATAGGGGGGTGTATCTATAAACCCCTGTTTTAACATAGGGGGCAGTATACTTATGTCCCTGTATTTTTCATGGGGGGGTGTACTTGATAGCCCCTGTATTTTAACAGAGGGGGGTGTTTACTATGCCCCTGTATTTACATAGAAGGGTTATACTAATGTCCCTGTACTTCTCAAGCCGTGTATATGTTTGTGGAAGTAAAAGCACAATGTTTGTATGTTGTTTGTTATCAGTGTATCGACTGTTGTGAGTACACACGGCCGAAATTGAACCCACACCCATGCGTCAAGGAGTATACCTCTATATATGTGTGCCTTCTCCACCACCAACATGTATGCTATATTGACAAGGGAACAAACGACATCAATCTTTATCTACTTAATTTAGTCATTTAATTTCCTTTCTTCAAAACGTGTGTTTTAATCATTTATCTTACTGCATGTTTTCCAGAGAAGTCTGAACACTTCCGGCTTTTATTTTGAAGCTCACTAACTGACTTGCACCGAAGCTGTAGTCCTGACCGTGCTAACTCCCCCTCTGACCCAGATGGCGTCTCTCAGAAGCAGTGTTAGCAGAGGGTCTTGTTGTGTTAGAAAGAGGTAAATGGTAACAGTCCAGATGCTGAAGCGTTGTGGAGCAGCGACTAACTGCGGGCTGGAAGAGTATTTGGGCTGTTTGAAAAAGAACGATAGCAGAGTACGAGGAGGAACTTTGTCGTTCAAAAGAGGAGAACGAGCGACAACGGGAACTACTGGACGCTGTTTTCAACCTCAGCTCCGGGTCCACAGAGCAGGTTAGTCCTTAAACCTTCAGCGTCTTTCTCTCCTTCCTGGGTCTCTTCTCTCAGCGACGATATGACGATAGGACGGATGAATAAGCATTTATTCAGAACATCTGTTGGAATCTTCGCTCTTTAACAGGCCGTCGCCACCCCCAGACTCCATGTAAATAATCATACTTTTTCATCGTAAAACACACTTCATTCAAAGTGGAAGAACTAAATAAAACTACCAAAGCCGTCTTGTTTCACTTTCCACTGTTCCAACAATCACCACTGGCTGGTCGTTGGAATAAACTCTAATTCCCATTTACATGTGGAGAATGCTGCTCATCACGCTAAAAGTAGGATTCTTTACATGGATCTGGTGGAGATATGCTGTTATACACGCTAAAAGTAGTGATTATTTACATGGGTCTTTGGTGGAGATATGCTGTCTAACACGCTAAAAGTAGTGATTATTTACATGGAGTTTGGTGGAGATATGCTGCTCTAAACACGCTAAAAGTGTGTGTGTGTGTGTGTGTGTGTGTGTGTGTGTGTGTGTGTGTGTGTGTGTGTGTGGGTCTAAGGTTACACCGAGCAGGTGTGGTCCCTCT
>NW_022605595.1:662718-662990 GCF_008692095.1 Etheostoma spectabile | reverse complement strand
AGAAATTCAGCAGGTTTGGTCCCTTTACTTGTTCCTGACAGCTGGCCATCGTGGACCCTTCAAATCTTTATTAAATTTAAAATTAATTTACTATTTTATTAATGTTTTTATTTAATTTCTTTTCCATGCACTCGCCGTTGATGTGCAGGCGGGCTAGGTCGGTGCTGTTTTTCCTGAAGTTGACGATGATCTCCGTGTTTTTTTTGGTGTTCAGAGCCAGGTTGTTCTAGGAACACCAAGTTCAGGACCTCCTCTCTGTAGGCTGCCTCGTC
>NW_022605595.1:659843-662708 GCF_008692095.1 Etheostoma spectabile | reverse complement strand
ATGAGTCCGACCACTGTGGTGTCGTCAGCAAACTTGATGATGAGGTTGTTGTTGTGGGCCGGACTGCAGTCGTGGGTGTAGAGACAGTACAGGAGGCGGTCCACCACGCAGCCCTGTGGGGAGCCGGTACTCAGCATGCAAGTGGAGGAGAGGTGGGGGCCCAGTCTCACCGTCTGGGGCCGATTGGTGAGAAGGTCCTTTATCCAGGCACAATTGATAGGTGGAGGCCGAGAGTGACCAGTTTGGAGATGAGAATGTCCGGGATAATTGTGTTGAAAGCGGAGCTGTAATCCACAAAGAGCATCCGGACGTGCTGCTGCTCCAGGTGGCTCAGCGCAGAGTGGAGAGCTACAGCGATGGCATCCTCTGTGGATCTGTTTGTGCGCTATGCAAACTGATAGGGGTCCAGATCTGGGGGGAGGTAGTCCTTGACATGTTGGAGAACCAGTCTCTCGAGGCACTTCATGATTACCGGGGTGAGGGCCACAGGACGGTAATCATTCAGGCTGGTGATGGGAGACTTCTTTGGCACTGGGATGATTGTGGCTGATTTTAGGCAGGGCGGGATGACTGCCTGGGCCAGGGAGAGGTTGAAAATCCTGGTAAAGATGAGGGCGAGCTGGTGGGCGACACCCTGAGCACCTTGCCAGGAACTCCATCTGGGCCAGAAGCCTTCCTTGGGTAATACATAACTTACATTGCTGACACTGATCCTCCATGTATTTAACCTCTGACTGTGATGACAGCCTGTTAGTCATTAAGATAAATTATTAATTTGGTCTAAAACCATAGACCATTAAAGAAGTGGACCAACAGACCCCGTTGTTCTGGACTGAGACCAGTGAAGTCTATTAGGAGCTCTTTCCTGGTGATGCTGAGCGTTACTGCGCAGCCTCCAACTGAGCTGGAAGACGTAGATGTGACGTGAGCAACGCGTGCGTGCCTGCTGCCGCGGTTTAGGGAGGGGTTCATCCTTGGGTTCAGGTACAGTAAATTTGCTAAATAATAAATATATAAATAATAACTGAAAAACCTTTCAGTCCAGATAGGACTGCACAATAAATTAAATTTTAAAATCACGATTTTTGCTTCCCACGATCAAATCTGCGTGATCGAGTGTTTTTTTGTTTTTTAATGCGTCATTCCATTCATAGAACACACCATTTTTTTTGCAAAGCCCATCTACCGCTCTGTAAACCACCGTCTGATCATGTGTCAGAGTTGAGTTCATAATGAGTCAGCCATCACTCTGAGAGTAGCATACGCTTCAGTCCATCGCACTTGTATTCTCTTACGATCTCGTTTAATCAGTTATTGTTGAAAACAAGTTAAGGAGCTTTCTCAGAGATATAGATTATATATCTCTGAGATATAGATATAGAGATAGATTTTAGATATATCCTAGGCTATTTATTTCAGATAATTTTCGTTTACATGTTTTGCAGCTGTATGTATGTTGTATGTAAAATACAACTCCAACATGAGGAATGTAGCACAATATGGATGTTAAAGCAGTTATAAATAGCTTATGTGAATAAATTTTGTTTTGGTTAAAATCAACAAATAGTCATAATTAATCGTGATCTCAATATTGATCAAAATAATCGTGATTATCATTTTGGCCATAATTGTGCAGCCCTACTTCTAGAGACCATTTAAATACTCCTTAAGCTAATCAAAGTGCTTTACAAAGAAACAGAGAGGTGTTGTATAAAACATTAAAATGTAAAAGTGAAAAAACATGCATACAACCAGTAGTAATTTAGAAATACAGAATTATAGATATAACAGAGTGAGGGAATAGAGTAGTTGTTAAATGGAAGATGCCCCAAAATGGCTCCTTGGGAAACTCCGCTTTTCATATTTTTCTGCTCAGATGCTACCTAAAGACACACGTTAGTTTCTATTCTTTAGGTAGGTTTCAAAGCAGCTGTAGACCAAACAATTAAATAAGAATAAGATAAGCCTCTGGTGTAATTGTCAGTCTTTACAGCTCAAGCACTTGGTGTAAAGTTCTTATGCAGAAACATGAAATACCAATGTTTTACCATGTGAAAAGATTTGAAAAGAGACTCTGTACTGTTGAAACTACAATAAGGAGTTTGTGATGTCTCTCTGCTTCTGTGTTAAGGTATGTGTGTGTGTGTGTTCCCTGTTTCCTGCAGATGTTCAGCAGCTGTTGGTGGTTGAAGAAGATGTTTCCCCTGAGCAGCAGGAGTGTAGCTCCAGTGTCGACCAGGAGGAGCCAGAGGCCCCCCCACACATTAAAGAGGAGCAGGAGGAACTGTTTATCAGTCAGGAGGGAGAGCAGTTTCAAGGGCTGGAGGAGGCTGATATCACCAAGTTCCCATTCACTCCTGTCCCTGTGAAGAGTGAAGATGATGAAGAGGAAGCTCAGTCCTCACAGCTTCATCAGAGACAAACTCAACACATGGAAACAGAAGCTGATGGAGAGGACTGTGGAGGACCAGAACCAGTCTGGACCTTACATCCACTTTTACAACTAGAGACTGAAGAACAGATTGGAAACTCTTCTGACTTTGAGACTGATGACAGTGCTGAATGGAAGGAGACCAGAGAACCTCAGTCAGCTTTAAACTCTCTGAAACATGATTCAAGATGTAAAAAAAAACCATTTAGGCTGACTCTGAGTGTGAGTAGAGATTTGACCGTACCTGATAATCGATGCTTACACAGTGAGGACTCATACAGATAAAGACCTTCCCTGTCTCCCAATTGATTAAAGATTTCGCTAAAGTCAGATCTGAAGCACCACATGCTAATTCACACAGGAGAAAAACCTTTCAGCTGCCCAGTCTGTAATAAACTGTTTACACATATTGGAAGTTTACGCTCACACATGAC
>NW_022605595.1:659674-659833 GCF_008692095.1 Etheostoma spectabile | reverse complement strand
GGGGTAAAACGATTTAGCTGTGGTATTTGTAACAAGACATTTCAGTGGCGTAATCAGGTCAAAAGGCATAAATGTCTTGTTCATAAGGCATCACAGCTTCATCAGAGTAAAACTGAGAAAAACAGAGTGGCAGAGCCTCCAGCCAGCAGACAAACTCAA
>NW_022605595.1:659073-659664 GCF_008692095.1 Etheostoma spectabile | reverse complement strand
CAGAAGCTGATAGAGAGGACTGTGGAGAACCAGAACCAGTCAGGAACTCACATCCACTTTTACAACCAGAGATTGAAGACCAGACTGGAGACTCTTTTGAACCTGAGGCTGATGACAGTGCTGATTGGAAGGAGACCAGAGAACCTCAGTCATCTTTAAACTCTCTGAAACATGATGCAAGATGTAGTGAGTATTACAATTCTTGAAGGTCTTGGGGAAAGTCTTGGAGTAACTAACTAAAATCATTAAAAGTTTTGGTTAAGTCATTAACAGTTATTTTGCAGAATCTCTTCGTATTTTTGATGATACAAACTACCTCTCGTTATCATTGGTTTGAGTTTAATTCAGGTAGTTGTCATTAATGTCTGTTCTTTATTTCCTGCAGATATTCAGCAGCTGTCGGTCGTTAAAGAAAGGATTTCCCCTGAGCAGCAGAAGTGTAGCTCTAGTGTGGACCAGCAGGAGCAAGAGCCCCCCCCACACATTAAAGAGGAACAGGAGGATCTGTGTATTAGTCAGGAGGTAGAGCAGCGTCAAGGGCTGGAGGAGGCTGATATCACCAAGTTCCCATTCACTCCTGTCCCTTTGAAA
>NW_022605595.1:642804-659063 GCF_008692095.1 Etheostoma spectabile | reverse complement strand
GATGATGAAGAGGAAGCTCAGTCCTCACAGCTTCATCAGAGACACACTCAACACATGGAAATAGAAGCTGATGGAGAGGACTGTGGAGGACCAGAACCAGTAAGGAACACACATCCACTTTTACAACCGGAGACTGAATACCAGATTGGAGACTTTTCTGAATTTGAGACTGATGACGGTGCTGATTGGAAGGAGACCAGAAAACATCAGTCAGCTTTAAACTCTCTGAAAGATCGTTCAATATTTAAGAAAAAATGCAGCTGCTCTGAGTGTGGGAGAAGATTTGACCGCAACTATAGTCTAATGCTACACATGAGGACTCATACAGGAGAAAAACCTTTCAGCTGCTCAAATTGTATTAAAAGATTTCGCTACAAGTCACATCTGAAGCAACACATGATAATTCACACAGGAGAAAAGCCTTTCAGCTGCCCAGTCTGTAATAAACTGTTTACACATATTGCAAATTTACGCTCACACATGACAGTCCACACAGGGGTAAAACGATTTAGCTGCAGTGTTTGTGAAAAGACATTTCAGTGGCGTAATCAGGTCAAAAGGCATAAATTGGTATCTGTGATATCAGCCTCCTCCAGCCCTTGAAGTCTGCTTCCCTCCTAGACTGCTCTCCACAGTTCCCTCCTGTTCCTCTTTAAGGTGTGGGGGGGGCTCCCTGCCCTTGCTGGTCCACACGGCGCTACCTCCTGCGGCTCCCTTTTTTAATAACAATCTGGCTTTTGTCTTCTGAGCCAAGCTAACAGATACAGAAGCCAATGTCATCTAAAATAGAGAGATTGCAGAGTTTTCCCCAGAAACATGTTTAATTCGGTGGGCCATGTGACATGAACTCTACGAAAACTACAAGACTCCATAGGAGCCCTGATGACTCAGTGCTACAAATGTCACAGGAGATTTTAAAATATGACTATTGTCCTACTTCAGCGATTAAAGGAGAACTCCGCCAATTTTTATTGCGATAATATTCGAGTACGTTGCTACAAGAAACAACATAAGTGTGCTAGCCACTGGATTTGGTACCGCACATCTAAGCTCCCAGTTAGCTAAAACGGCAGATTTGGGGGCGATGTTCTATACAATGACTATTGGTGCCTCTTAAAAAAGACTCCCAAGTTCAAGTCCTGTATTGGTCCCAGATGTGCGATTCTTTAGCTGCAGATCAAGCATTGACATACATTCACTGACAAAGACCCAACATCAATTAAATACAAACCAAATGGGGAAATAATACCACAACAGTTAAAAGTTTAAGTCCATATACCTATGTGCAGGATTTTCCTATTCTTTCCAGAGTTCATGCAGAGAGCTAAGCAGCGGTTACGATGGAATTATACCTATTAGTTTTGGCTAGGTGGCCGACTGATCGGGAACCATAGGGCAGTATCTTAATTCTGCTTCAGGGGGTGGAACGTAGTCACTAAGTTTATTATGCCATTATTAGGCCAATGTCCTAGTTGCAACCCTGTTTAAATCACTAGACATTAACTAAATAGACCAAACGGTCCCGTGCTCTCGGCGGAGACCATGAAGTACTCTAGAAACTCCTTTCCCGGTGGATGTGGCTGAGCGTTACCGCGCAGCCTCCAAACTGAGCGGAGACGTAGAAATGTGCGTAGCAACCCGATCCTGAAAGGTGTAGTCTTCTGGTGCTGTGCAAGAGAAATCTCAATCATATCCCCATCGCATGAGACGGAAGATAGGTATATGTTAGGAGTTCGCAAGGCAACAAGGACTATTACTCTGGCTAACTAACTGCTTTTAACCATTACATAGGCCAGGCCTACTACGTTTGCTATACTACCATGCTAGTTTTACTAACATAGGCACATGCTAACTACTGCTACTAACATTCTATTAACATAACATGAAGGCACAGGCTAATAACTGCTAAACTAACCTGCTAGTTAACATTAGTAATTAAAAACCTAAAACAGCTGATGGAAGTCCAAACTGTCTGCGAGCTTCTGCTGACAATACTGTAATTTTTGCTGACTATGCGACATTAAGTCGCATGGTTATGACATAATCGTTAGCCTATTTTTATAAAAACGTCTGCTAAGAAACATAACGAGAGCTACACAAGGTACGGAGCCTTTTTTAAACATTGTCGTGTTTCTCTTGAAAAATAAACACGGACAAATAGAAATTAAAATGGCGTCAAAGGAGTATGCTTTAGAGAGCCGAGCTTACCCACCTTGATTTAAATTTGCTTCCCCGGTCTGCCGCAGCTACTCGACCTTGCTACTGCTAGGCGGTAATCAGAGCCCGATTCCAGGGTCGGGCATGGCTAAGACAGTACCACAAAGTACCTCCAACTGCCACCAAGTCCTCTTTCACCAACGTCAGCCGAATCCATTACATACCACATGGTGAGCAGCAACTGGTGTGTGATGATTATCAGCGAAAATTGTCGACCCCCCCCTCCCTCATCACCGACCGATCTGTGCAGCTAGCAGGCTATCTAGCTAGTGGACAGCACTATGGATGAGGCCGGTACTCGCTGATACAAAACGAGTCCGGTTTGAATAAGCACTTTTGCCGAGTACAAGTATTATACGAGGTATTGCGAGTCCGTATCTGATACTCGGAATTGAATAAAACTCCTCACTGACAGTGTCTCGTTCTGTGATAGGCTAGTCCCGACATACCCTCCCCTACACTATTCTGTATAGGCTAGTCCCAGCGTCCCTCCCCTACACTAATTCTGTGATAGTCAGTCCCAGCGTCCTCCCCTACACTATTCTGTATAGGCTAGTCCCACGTCCCCCTACACTATTCTGTGATAGCTTGTGGGAGTCCGCGCCCCTCCCACACACACTGATTCACTTCTGTTTGCTGTGTGCCGTCTCGCTCACACTCAGGAACGGAGAAGTGAAACGTCCTCTCTTCTCGTCCGCGGCTTTCCCGTTAACATTTGTAGGTTCTTCCGCTGTCAGGTTTGGTTTTATACTTCATTTTGAACTAGTACCTAGTAACCAATTAGACTTCTGTAACGTGGGGTTTGTTCAGACATGGTGTTCTAGACTGGGGACTTCGCTCGTTCATCTCTGCCGTCTGGAGTTTTTTTGTATTTTTTTTAAACTGCCTGCTGCTGCTAACCACGGTTTTTTTAGTGTCTAAACTTTTCTTGCTGTGGTTTTATAAAAAAATAAAAGGCAGTTGCGTATACAATAAAATAATATTACAAATTAAGTACACACACACCACACACAATCCACCCCCCCCTCCCCTCTCTCCTCCTCTCTCTGTTATTCTCTTACTCACATCACAGACACACCACTCACACAGACCCAACTCACACATACTTTGGAAAATAAAAAAGAAACCTAAAAAGAAAAGGGTTAATCACACTGATCATAGAACATTAAAGTTTAAAAAAAGAAAGTTCTATTGAGATGAAAACCTTGTTTCCTTACATTTTACTTCATAATTGCAACCGCATGTGTTGTATTCATGTTGCAAAACTTGTCGTATTATTTGTTGTTACCATGACACACCACATTGATCTGAAGCTCGATGCTGATCCGTACAAGTTTTCTAATCAACCCAATAAATATAACAATGTTATTAGTTCGTGGGAAGAAATCAACCCATTCAAAATAGCATTCGTAAAATAACATACCGGTTTTAAAGCCAAGCCCGCCCATTTCAAGAGACCCGCCCCACTTCCGGGGTTTAGGCCCCACCCAGTCCGAGGAACAGATACGATAACGCGTACTGCGGTTCAGTGGGCCCTGGACAGTCCAAACTTTGTATTCAAAAACGGTTATCTTACCTTCACAATGTCTGAGTTGAAAACCAGCATCTTGTTGTCCACGTACGGGCCTTGTTCCTGTTGCACATACAATTTAATGTATTTGGTTGTCTGTTAAGAGCTTAAAGCACTCTATAATATGCCCCCCCCAAAACTGCTGCATTTCAGCTAACTGGAGCGATGGCCATAGCTGCAGCAACTCACTTGTTGCTCGCCTCCCTTTTGTTTTTTTTTTTTCCTTCCTATCGCAGTACTCTCTTAGCCATTTTAGCTATCGCGATTCACGGTAAAAAATTGGCTGGAGTTCTCCCTTTAAGAATTATTTAAGCTAAGACGTTGAACCGAAAATGTTTGTATCAGTTCAGTTAAGTAGGCTACTTTTTTTAATTTGATTTTTAAATATTTTTTATACACATAATTGTGCTTCAAATAAAAAAAGCATTACCTACTCTTATTCCTTGTTTAAACATCATTTATGTATATACATGTCTGTATATTAAGGGTAATAAAAAAAACAATGTGGCATACCGATGACACAAAGGAAAAATTTTTGGGTGCCCAGTGCACCAAGGCCAAAAGTTATCTGAACGAAGCCCTGCACGCATGCTGTGCCTTTGTTTATCTAGAAACACCCCAAAGCACCAAACCCACCAGACTCCATGTAAATAATCACTACTTTGTGTGTATCGAGCGCATATCTCACCCAGAGCTCCATGTAATCATCACCTACTTTTCGTCATTAAGAGCAGCCTATCTCCACCAGACCCATGTAAATATACTACTTGTAACCGTGTATAAGCAGCATATTCCACAAGACTCCAGGGAAATAATCCACTACTCTTTAGCTTGATAGAGCAGCATGTCTCCACCAACTCCATTGTAAGTAATCACTACTTTTAGTGTGTAATAGAGCAGCATATCGCCCCAACTCCATGTAAATAATCACTTACTTTTTTAGGCTTATAGAGCAGCATATCTCCACCAGACTCCATGTAATAATCCCCTACTTTTAGCGTGTATAAGCAGCCATAAATTCTCCACCAGGCTCCATGTAAATCATCACTACTTGTAGTGTGATAGATCAGCATATCTCCACCGACTCCATGTAAATCATCACTATGACTTTTTAGCGTGTATAGAGCGCAATATCTCCACCAGACCCTGTAAATAATCAGTATTTTTAGCGTGTATAAGCAGCATTCGCCCCAGACTCCATTTAATATCGTCTTTTTATTGTGTATAGAGGCAGCATCCCACACCAACTCCATGTAAATTATCACTACGTTTACCGTGTATAGAGCCCATAGCTCCACCAGACTCCATGTAATCAATTCCATTTTAGCGTGTATAGACTCATTCCTCCACTGTAATGGGTATATTAGGTTATTGTCACCATACCAGAATTGTTGAAACAGAGAAAGATGAACCAGACGGCTTTTGGTAGTTTTAAATTTTAGTGTTCTGTCCCCTTTGACTGAAGTGTGTTTTACACAGATGATAAAATATTGATTATTTACATGGAGTCTGGTGGGTTTGAAAAACGCTGCAGACAGAAGCAGACAGAACGTCCTCCTTCGCTCTGAGATCATCTTGTTATGTGATTTTGTTTTGGTTGTTTTGTATTGTGTAATCACATTGGGAGCCCGATGGGTCCCAGGAAAACTCTCGTATGTGTCCTCATACCTGGCAATAAAGCTGATTATTTTACCTGAGTCTGGTGGAGATATGCTGCTCTATACACGCTAAAATAGTGATTATTTTACATGGAGTCCTGGTGTGGAGATATGCGTGCTCTATACACACTAAAAGTTAGTTGATTATTTACATGGAGTCTGGTGGAGATACTGCTCTATAACCGCTAAAACGTAGTGTTATTTACATGGAGTTCCTGGTGTAGATATCTGCTCTATACACGCGAAAAGTAAGTGATTATTTTACATGAGTCCTGGTGTAATATTGCTGCTCTATACACGCTAAAGTAGTGATGATGTTACATCTGGGTCTGTGGAGATACTGCTGCTCTATACACGCTAAAAGGTAGTGATTATTACATGGAGTCTGGTGGAGATATCTGCTCTATACACGCTAAAAGTAGTTCTGATTTACATGGAGTCGTGGTTGGCGACGGCCTCTTAAAGAGGAAATTCCAACAGATCGTTTCGGATAATGCTTATTTCCATCCGTCCTATCGTCATATCGTCTCTGAGAGAAAGAGCCCCAGGAAGGAGAGACAAGACCAGCTAAGGTTTAATGGACTAACCTGCTCTGTGGACCGCGGATCTGAGGGTTGAAAACAGCGTCCCTAGTTCCCGTTTCGTCGTGGTCTCCTCTCTTTGAACGACAAAGTTCCTCCTCGTACTCGCTAACGTGTCTTTCCAAACCGCCCAATATCTCTTCAGCAGCCGCAGTTAGTCGCTGCTCCACCAAATCCTCAGCATCTGGCCTTTACACATTTTACCTCTTTCTAACACAACAAGACCTCTGCTACCTGCTTTCTGATAGACGCCATCTTGGTCCATAGGGGGAAGTTTAGAGCCGCGGTCCGGACTACAGCTTCCTGGTGGAGATCAGTTGCAGGAGCTCTCTGTCAAAATAAAAGTCCGGAAGTGTTCCAGAACGTTCTCTGGAAACATGCAGGAAGATACATGTTTAAGACCCAACGTTTGAAGAACTATAAATTTTAATAAGAACTTGTCAGATTAAAGGTGAATGGTAGTTTGTTTCCCTTCCTTTAATTAATGCAACATAAAGCCACAATCCTTTGTGGTGCCCAGATAGCCTTCAGTTGGTAGACCGGGTGTTCCTTGTATAGATGTTTACTCCTTGACGCAGCAGGTCCAGGTTTGCCTCTAACCTTGTCCCTTTGCTGCATGTCATTCCACCTATTCTATCTTCAACTGTCCTGTTAAAATAAAGGCGAAAATTGCCCCGAAAAGATATAAGTTTGGTCTTTCGTGTATTTTCATCTGAAAGTTCAACATTTTATTTATGTATTTTTTTCGGCCGTTTGTAACTCACAACAGTCCGATACAACTGATCACAAACAACATACAAACATTGTTGCTTTTTACTTCACAAACTATACTTGAGAAAGTTACACAGCCAATGCTAACGTTGATTACAAAAAGGAATAAAAAAATTGATCTTCAAGCCTTACTTTAAAAAAATTAGGAAAATTCACCTTTAAGGACACTCAATTTTCTTATGAATGAATAATGTTTTCATAAATAAATAAATGTTCTCCTTAAAATACAGGGTATAAGTATACCCCCCCTATTTTAAAACAGGTGGCATAAGTATAACACCCCCTATGTTAAAATACAAGGGAGGCTAGTATAACACCCCCCTATGTTAAAATCACATGTGGCTAAGATACACCACCCCTATGTTAAAATACAGGGGCATAAGTATGAATACACCATCCCCTGGTTTTAAGTTCCCATAGAGGCAATTTTATTCACATTTAACTGAAAGACAATCCAGGGCATCATGTTAATCGGGTTGGTATACCAGGCCTGTGGTCAGTTAGGTGGTTTGTTAGTATGTTCGAGTCGGTTTGTACGTGTATAGACCTGAATACCTGTTACCAGTGCAAAAGACCCTCAACAAGGTGTGCAACCGAGATCTGAACGGTGTTTCGTAGGTTCTCTTTAAGTTCCAGCCACTGCCCAAAACCCTGTTTTTTGAAGGAGGAATCAAGGTCTCCATGTAACTTCCATCCATTCCAGCCTTAAGATGACCACTGGTGTGGTGGGAGGTGGGGGGGGGAGGGGGGGGGGGGGGGGCATACGGGAGAGAGGGCAGGCGCAGGTAGCGCTGCCCGCTCTACCTCCACATGTAAATAGACATGTGATTAAAAAGGGCAGGAGATCCTCATCTGCAGTCAAAATGTAATTGCCGCCCACGGCGGGGACAAAATTAAAGGTCTTGAACTTGAATTTTCCTGCTAGAGCATTTCGAAAGAGATAGTGAAAGCGTGTTGTTGTGTGTTGTGATCTAGCAACCAGGGGTCCCTCTGAGAAGACTGCTCAGTGCAGTGGGTATCTTTACTATCTTTTTCCACTCTTAGATCCTTCGTTTACACAAAAACAACATTTTACATCTAAAGGCCCAAGTCACATGCATGATCTAGATCAGAAGATATCAGTTCCTGAACATTAAACATATGGTTTTTAATTTTATTCATTCACCACTTGAACATTTTGGATTTGGGTTCATAATAATTTTAGTTTTTTTGTAATTTGTTTATATAGCAATGATTTTTTAATGCATAACTCACGTCGCTTTTGTCCTTATGGTTGTTAGGTTTACTTGTTCATTTGTACAAGGCTTTAATTTGAAATTTTTTGATAAGAAAAAAGGTACTGCATATTAGTCACCACTAATTATACATATTACTGTTTTTCTCAGTGTTTTTCACGTTGAGTAGTTACATGTTGTTCTTCATTGTCTTAGCTTGTAATGTTTGGGTTTGTTTAATTTAAACCTCACTACTGGAAATCTTCCCGACAATAAACTTTTCCAGCTGAGCCTGTTCCTCTGATGTTAAAGTTTCACATTTGATAGGTTTAGTCCTATGTATTTGTAATATAAGTACCACACGGACACCTTGAAACTATTTCATTTGCCTAGAGCCTATGCAGCGCTTTCTAAACATATTGACACAACCGTTTACAAAATATATCAATAAAAAGAAAACCCTGATCATTTTGGTCATTATAACTGTGCTGTTAATTGTTCATAACTGTTGACATCCGACTTTATCCGTCACGGCGGGGCCTGGGGGGTCTAGCTGGGCTGCAGCAACGGTGGCTTGCCTAACTAGTAGAACGAAGTAACTTGGTTTTGGCGGACATTTGCCCCCGTCAAAGAAAACGCAACATACAATAGTAAAAAATTAATGTTGACACAATACAGTTGACATGAACTTCCTCGTGTAAATAACAAACCAGCGATCGCTAAAGTGCTTTCAGATAAACTCTCTCTGTGGACCTCAGCCAACGACTCTTACTACTTCTACTTTCTACACCATCCAGTGAGCTTTTCAGCATCACACTATTTCCTGCAGGAAATCTATTTTGCTAGTTTATAATCAAATCAAACACTTTAGGGCCAAAATACATTTCGATTTGCTACTACAACTAAGACCCCCCCAGACCCCTGACATCTGGGAAGGTCGCTACTACACTAGACCCGCACCCAGACCTAGCCGGTCATCTGGGCAGTCCTGCCTACACCTATGACCCCCAGACCTCTCGAGTCATCTGGGACAGGTCGAACTTTCTGTCCCAGGTCAGAAAACTAAACAGGGTGGGTAGCAGCTTCAGTTTCTATCTGCTCTCATATCTGGAATAAAACTCCCAGAAACGCTGAGATCCGTTGCTACTGCCTATCAGTTCTTTTAATCGTGAAGACCTTTCTTTTTGATGCTGCCTATCTTAAATGGTTTTGTTCTTTCTTTCTTTAATTCTTTATCCTGCCTGTAAGTTTACTCTTGTGTTTTATCCGTTGTTTTAATGTTTGAAACTGTTTTTAAACTGATTTTGTGTAAAAGCCCACTTTGTGAATTGCCCGTTTGCTGAATGTGCTCTACAGATAAAGCTGCCTTGCCTTCTATTTCAGTTACTCTATGCAGCGATTATGTGGATTCCAGTTACTGAAAATTTATTTCAGACTCCCTAAACGCTCAAACCAAACTATTCCATTGAAATGTGGAGATATTTTTCCTCATTCCTGTTTCAATGAACCTTCTTAAATCTGAGTTGGTGAAACATTTTCAGCTTCACACACCATTATCTGCAGGATTGTCTTTATTGTCATATGCAAACAACATCAAAAGCAGCGTTTTTTATATAGGCTTGCTCCAACAATGCTTACTAATATGTACAAATCAAATTCATTGTAAAATAAAATCTATGATAGTAATAGTACAGCATTAAATATATGTCCAAAATATAAATAACATTTGTGGTAATAATGGACTTCGGGAATACACAACAGAATTGTGGTGAATAGATAATCGCATATAGAAAAAGATGTAGAGGCGCTAACACAGAAAGTGCATCAAAAATGTGTGATATAAAAAAAGAAATCTGCGAGCTCAGTTTAACCCCGGGTTTCCCGCATAGACACTTAGTTAGGGGGTAGGATGATCTGACCAGGGGAAGGGGGAGGGACTCTGTAGCCTACATTACAACTATTTTTAAACATTAAATTTAATAATTATAATATATAAATTATAAATTATATCCATGTCTATCTATTTGCCCCATGCGATTAAATGTTTGTACCAAAATGTTCTGGTTTTTTCTTTCCTTTTGGGAAGGTGCAGCTACGTTCTTCTGTTCCCTCTGCTGTCTGCCGGACAGACACTTCTGTTTCCTGATAGCTATCAGTTTACTCAGGGTAATTCATTAACAGTAAGTGTTGATTTTTGGCAGCCAGCCTTCCAAAGAAAGCACATGAAATGAAATAACTGATCAACCATTGACTGACAAGAAAAAGTCTTGTTTTCACCGTCCGGGAGCCTCTGACACGCTGACAGCTGAAGGCTTGTACCGTTAACGTTCTGTGCATTGTCGCACATGCACCACTTCTCTGAAACAGCTGCGAGGACTGACACAAGTCCACAGAGGCGTGTACAAGCTGTCTCCCTGTCACTTGTCAACTGCGTAGTTTGGAATGGAGGGGAGAAAAAGGACACTGAGTAACTTCCACGGATATCGCTCTTTTTTTCTTTTTTTTTGACACGATGTTATTAAACCAGGCGTGGTCTTCTAAGTCTGTGCCGCCTGCGAGAAAACCCTGAACCCAAAAGTGTTCAGCTCTGAATATAGATTAATGTTCGTAACTTGTTAAACTGTCATCACTCATCTGATAAAAAGATTGAATGCGAAAAGTGTCTGCTCTGTTGTGAATGTTACTGCATGCGTTTGTTGCCGTCTTGTCCCTGTACAGGAAGTAGATCCTTATAGTCAAACAACAGACTTGTCTTAATCTGAAAATCCAAACATCTGCAAGGCTGTTCTTGTGGAGTTCCATGTGACACAATAACTTTTTTCTGCTCCTAAATATCAATGCCACAAACCGTGCAGTCCACTGGCTTCACCTCCAGTGAATGATCATGTGCACCCTCAGATTTGGCTTGTTTCTGAATATTTTCCCACACGAGAACCTATATCTCATACTACACATAGACAGACTTGTCTACAGTCGTGTCGTTTTGAAGAGTCCTGTGGATGTGGTTCTGGCCTCTAAAGTACTCTCCACCACTTCTGATTGCATTTTTTTTCAGTTTGCCTTTCGGTTCTCCTCAGTTTGACTCGGACGACCAACACACTGATGGTTCCTAAGACTGTTTGTACCAGAGTGAAACTTTGGTCACAAACACTGCCTGAACCATCTTCTTGTTGACCCGTGCAAGACCTAAGTGCTTGCAGCCAAGTCTTTTCCAACATCAGAGCCATTACATGTTTTCCAACGTACCAGTAGTACGACTACCGGGACTTCAGTATTTTTTAGAGAATTATAGCTGACTGAGATTCTCTGGTCTCCTTCCAATCAGCACTGTCTCAGCCTCTGGTTCCAAGAGTCTCCAATCTGGTCTTCAGCTTCTGTGTTTGTGTTGAGTTTGTCTTTGATGAGACTGTGAGGACTGAGCTTCCTCTTCACTATTCCTCTTCACAGGGCCGGATGAATGAGAACTTGTGATTTCAGCACCTCCTCCACCCTTGAAGCTCCTCCTCCTCTCCCCACTGACTTGCCCACAGATCCTCCTGCTCCCTTTAATGTTGGGGGGGGGCTTCTGGCTCCTCTGTCCACATTGAGCTACACTCCTGCTGCTCAGGGGAACCTCTTCTTTAAACCACCAACTGTGCTCACACCTGCAGAAACAAAATGAAGACTTAACTGACAACTACCCAAACTCAACTACCCAAACTAAAACTCAAACCAATGATAATGAGAGTAGTTTGTTATCATCATTACATGGAGATTCTGCAATAACCGCTTAACCATAGTTATAATTTTAGTTACTCCAGAAGACCTTCAAGGATTTTTAATACTTACTACTCTGATCATGTTTCAGAGAGTTTAAAGCTGACTGAGTTTCTCTGGTCTCCTTCCAATAAGCGCTGTCAAATCTCAGGTTTCAGAAGAGTCTCCAGTCTGGTCTTTCATTCTCTGGTTGTAAAAGTGATGTGAGTTCCTGGTGGTTCTGGTCCTCCACAGTCCTCTCCATCACTTGTTTCCATGTTTTGATTTTCGCAGCTTCTCTGCTGGCTGGAGGCTCCGTCTCAGTTTGACTCTGATGTAAGCTGTGATGCCTTATGACCAAGACATTTATGCCTTTTGACCTGATACCCACGGAAATGTCTTTTCACAACACTGCACGACTCGTTTACCCCTCGTGTGGACTGTTATGTTGTGAGCGTAAATTTTGCAATATTTGTACAATTTATTACAGACTGGGGCATCTGAGAAGGCTTTCACTTTCCCCTGTGTGAATTACCATGTGTAGCATTACTATAGTTGCGGTCAAATGTTCTCCAACACTCAGGGCCGCCGAATGTTTTCTGAAATATTGATCGATCATTCAGAGAGTTTAAAGCGACTGAGGTTCTCTGGTCTCCTTCCAATCAGCGCCGTCATCATTCTCAAATTCAGAAGAGTTTCCAATCTTTTCTTCAGTCTCTTGTGTAAAAGTGGATGTGAAGTTCCTGACTGGTTCTGGTCCTCCAGTCCTCTTCATCAGCTTCTGTTTCCATGTTGGTTTGTCTTTGATGAAGCTGTGAGACTGAGCCTCCTCTTCATCTTCTTCACTTTTTATCAGGGACAGGAGTGAATGGGACTTGGTGATATCAGCCTCCTCCAGCCTACTCTTCTCTCCTCCCTCCTGACTGCTCACAGTTCCTTCCCATTCCTTTAATGTGTGGGGGGGCCTCTGGCTCCTGCTGGTCCAAACTGTAGCTACACTCAGCTGCTCAGGGGAAACATCTCCCTTACCCACTGACTGCTGCTGAACATCTGCAGGAAAGAGAATGAGAACGATACTTACTGACATCTACCCAACCTAAACTCAACCAATGATAATGAGAGGTTAGTTTGTCTCGTCATGAATACGAAGAGGTTCTGCAAAGTAAATTTATGACTTCACACAACCTTTAAGGATTTTAGTAATTCCAGGAGTTTTTTAAACTCTGTTCAAAACTTGAAGATTTACTAATTTTGTGACTTAAAAAAAACTTTTAAGGATTTTAGTTATTTCATGACTTTCACAGACCGTAAAGAATTGTAATACTCACTACATCTTGAATCATGTTTTCAGAGAGTTTAAAGCTGACTGAGGTTCTCTGGTCTCCTTCCAATCAGCACTGTCATCACCTCAGACCAGAAGAGTCTCCAGTCTGGTCTTCATCTCCTGATTGTAAAAGTGGATGTGAGTTCCTGCTGGTTCTGGTCCTCCACAGTCCTCTCCATCAGCCTCTGTTTTCATGTGTTGAGTTTGTCTGCTGGCTGGAGGCTCCACTTCTCTGTTCTCTCCGTTTTACTCTGATGAAGCTGTGACGCTGATGACCAAGACATTATGCCGTTTGTGACCTGATTACGCCATGAATGTCTTATCACAAACACAGCTAAATCTTTTTAACCCCCGTGTGGACTGTCATGTGTGAGCGTAAACTTCCAATATGTGTAAACGGTTTATTACAGACTGAGCAGCTGAAAGTTTTTCTCCTTGTGTGAATTAGCTGTGGTGCTTCAGATCTGACTTGTAGCGAAAGTCTTTTAATCATTGGAGCGCTGAAGGGTCTTTTTCTCCTGTATGAGTCCTCATGTGTACATCAGACTAATTACGGTCAAATCTTCTCCTCCACACACTAGAGCAGCTGAATTTTTCTTACATCTTGAATCATGTTTCAGAGAGTTTACGCTGACTGGGGTTCTCTAGTCTCCTTCCACACAGCACTGACATCATTCTCATATTCAGAGAGTCTCCAATCTGTCTTCAGTCTTTGTTTGTAAAAGTGGATGTGAGTTTCTGACTGGTTCTGGTCCTCCACAGTCCTCCTCATCAGTTCTGTTTCCATGTGTTGAGTTTGTCTGGGGCTGAGGCTCCACTCTCTGTTCTCCTCCATTTGACTCTGATGAGAGCGTGATGCCTTATGACCAAACATTTATCCCTTTTGACCTGATTACGACCACTGAAATTCTCATCACAGAACCACAGCTAAATCGTTTACCCTTTGTGACTGTCATGGTGGGCGCAACTTCAATATGTGTAAACAGTTTATTACAGACTAGGCAGCTTAAAGGCTTTTCTCCTGTGTGAATTAGCATGTGGTGCTTCAGATCTGACTTGTAGCGAAATCTTTTAATACAATTTGAGCAGCTGAAGGGTCTTTCCCTCCCTGTATGAGTCCTCATGTGTGCATCAGACTATAGTTCGGTCAAAATCTTCTCCCACACTCAGAGCAGCATAAATGTTTTTTTTACATCTTGAATCAGTGTCAGACAGTTTAAGCTGAACTGAGGTTTCCTGGTCTCCTTTCCAAAACACTGACATCATTCTTAGATACGAAGTCTCTTCCAACCTGGTCTTCATTCTCTGGTTGTAAAGTGGATGTGGTTCCGACTGGTTCTGGTTCCTCCACAGTCCTCTCTATCAGCTTTCTGTTTCCATGTGTTGAGTTTGCTCTCTTCTGCCTGGAGGCCCGATCCTCTGTTCTCTTCCCTCCCTCGTTTTGACTCTGAGTGACAGCTGTTGATGCCTTATGACCAAGACATTTTATGGCTGTTGACCTGATTACCGCCCTGAAATGTCTTTTCACAAACCGCAGCTACATCGTTTTAAAAATAAACCCCGGTTGGACTGTCATGTGTGAGCGTAAATTTGCAAATATGTGTAAACATTTTATTACAGACTGGGCAGCTGAAAGGCTTTTCCTTCTCCTGTGGGAATTATCATGTGTTAGCTTCAAGATGTTACTTGTAGACACACGAAATCTGTTTTGTAATACACTTTGATCAGCTAAAGGTTTTTCTCCTGTATGAGTCCTCATGTGTACATTAGACTATAGTTGCGGGTCAATCGTCTCCTCACCTCAGAGCAGCTGCATTTTTTCTAAATATTGACCTATCTTTTTCCAGAGGTTTAAGCTGACTGATTGTTTCCTGGTCTCATTCCAATCAGACCGTCATCAGTCTCAAAATTCAGAAAAGTCTCCATCTGGTATTCAATCTCCGGGTTAAACTGGATGTTGTTCCTTACGGTTCTGGGTCTCCACAGTCCTCTCCATCAGCTGGTCTATTTCCTGTGTTTAGGTTGTCTCTGATGAAGCTGTGATGACTGAGCTTCCTCTCATCACTTCCCTTTTCAAAGGGACATAGTGAATGGGAACTTGGTATATCACCTCCCTCCAGCCCTTGACGCTGCTCTAGCCTCCTGACTAATACACGATCCTCCTTTTCCTTTTAATGTGTGGGTGGCTCTTTCTTGCTCCTGCGGGTCCAACTAAGCTACACTTCTGCTGCTCAGGGGAAATCCTTTCTTTAACGACCGACGCTGCTGAATACTGCAGGAACTTCTCTCACAACAATTCCTGCAGATATTCAGCAGTCTGTCGGTCGTTAAAGAAGGATTTCCCCTGAGCAGCATAAGTGTAGCTCTAGTGTGGACCCCCTTGGCAAGAGCCCCCCCCCACACATAAAGGGAACAGGAGGATCTGTGTATGAGTCAGAGGTAGAGCAGCGTCCGGGCTGAGGAGGCTGATATCACCAGTTCCCATTCACTCCTGTCCCTTTGAAAGGAAGATGATGAAGAGGAAGCTCATCCCTCCAGCTTCCTCAAGACACACTCAACACATTGAAATAGAAGCTGATGGCGGGACTGTGGATGACCAGAACCAGTAGGAACACACATCACTTTTACAACCGGAGACTGAATCCCCGATTGGAGACTTTTCATGAATTGTGAGACTGATGCACGGTGCTGATTGGAAGGAGACCAGAACAACATCAGTCAGGCTTTAAACTCTTCTGAAGATCCGTTTCAATATTTAAGAAAAAATGCGCTGCTCTGAGTGTGGGAGAAAATTTGACCGCAACATAGTCAATGCACACATGAGGACCATACAGTGAGAACAACCTTCAGCGTGCTCAATTGTATTAAAAATTTCGCTACAAGTCCCACTGAAGCAACACATGATATTCCACAGAGAAAAGCTTTCAGATGCCCAGTCTGTATAAACTGTTTACACATATTGCAAATTTACGCTCACACATGACAGTCCCACACAGGGGTAAAACGATTTGCTTCAGTGTTTGTGAAAAGACAATTTCAAGTGGCTTAATCGTCCAAAGCATAAATGTCCTTGGTCATCAGCACACAGCTTCTCAGAGTCAAACGAGGGAACAGAGGAGATTGAGCCTCCATGCAGCAGAGAACTCACCCATGGAAACAGAAGCGGATAGAGAGGACTGGTGAGTGACC
>NW_022605595.1:626542-642779 GCF_008692095.1 Etheostoma spectabile | reverse complement strand
AGGACCAGAACCAGTCAGGAACTCACATCCACTTTTACAACCAGAGACTGAAGACCAGGTTGGAGAGACTTCTGTATCTAAGAATGATGTCAGTGTTTTTTGGAAGGAGACCAGAGAACCTCAGTCAGCTTTAAACTGTCTGAAACATGATTCAAGATGTAAAAAAACATTTAGCTGCTCTGAGTGTGGGAGAAGATTTGACCGTAACTATAGTCTGATGCTACACATGAGGACTCATACAGGAGAAAGACTGGTATCTGTGATATCAGCCTCCTCCAGCCCTTGAAGTCTGCTTCCCTCCTAGACTGCTCTCCACAGTTCCCTCCTGTTCCTCTTTAAGGTGTGGGGGGGGCTCCCTGCCCTTGCTGGTCCACACGGCGCTACCTCCTGCGGCTCCCTTTTTTAATAACAATCTGGCTTTTGTCTTCTGAGCCAAGCTAACAGATACAGAAGCCAATGTCATCTAAAATAGAGAGATTGCAGAGTTTTCCCCAGAAACATGTTTAATTCGGTGGGCCATGTGACATGAACTCTACGAAAACTACAAGACTCCATAGGAGCCCTGATGACTCAGTGCTACAAATGTCACAGGAGATTTTAAAATATGACTATTGTCCTACTTCAGCGATTAAAGGAGAACTCCGCCAATTTTTATTGCGATAATATTCGAGTACGTTGCTACAAGAAACAACATAAGTGTGCTAGCCACTGGATTTGGTACCGCACATCTAAGCTCCCAGTTAGCTAAAACGGCAGATTTGGGGGCGATGTTCTATACAATGACTATTGGTGCCTCTTAAAAAAGACTCCCAAGTTCAAGTCCTGTATTGGTCCCAGATGTGCGATTCTTTAGCTGCAGATCAAGCATTGACATACATTCACTGACAAAGACCCAACATCAATTAAATACAAACCAAATGGGGAAATAATACCACAACAGTTAAAAGTTTAAGTCCATATACCTATGTGCAGGATTTTCCTATTCTTTCCAGAGTTCATGCAGAGAGCTAAGCAGCGGTTACGATGGAATTATACCTATTAGTTTTGGCTAGGTGGCCGACTGATCGGGAACCATAGGGCAGTATCTTAATTCTGCTTCAGGGGGTGGAACGTAGTCACTAAGTTTATTATGCCATTATTAGGCCAATGTCCTAGTTGCAACCCTGTTTAAATCACTAGACATTAACTAAATAGACCAAACGGTCCCGTGCTCTCGGCGGAGACCATGAAGTACTCTAGAAACTCCTTTCCCGGTGGATGTGGCTGAGCGTTACCGCGCAGCCTCCAAACTGAGCGGAGACGTAGAAATGTGCGTAGCAACCCGATCCTGAAAGGTGTAGTCTTCTGGTGCTGTGCAAGAGAAATCTCAATCATATCCCCATCGCATGAGACGGAAGATAGGTATATGTTAGGAGTTCGCAAGGCAACAAGGACTATTACTCTGGCTAACTAACTGCTTTTAACCATTACATAGGCCAGGCCTACTACGTTTGCTATACTACCATGCTAGTTTTACTAACATAGGCACATGCTAACTACTGCTACTAACATTCTATTAACATAACATGAAGGCACAGGCTAATAACTGCTAAACTAACCTGCTAGTTAACATTAGTAATTAAAAACCTAAAACAGCTGATGGAAGTCCAAACTGTCTGCGAGCTTCTGCTGACAATACTGTAATTTTTGCTGACTATGCGACATTAAGTCGCATGGTTATGACATAATCGTTAGCCTATTTTTATAAAAACGTCTGCTAAGAAACATAACGAGAGCTACACAAGGTACGGAGCCTTTTTTAAACATTGTCGTGTTTCTCTTGAAAAATAAACACGGACAAATAGAAATTAAAATGGCGTCAAAGGAGTATGCTTTAGAGAGCCGAGCTTACCCACCTTGATTTAAATTTGCTTCCCCGGTCTGCCGCAGCTACTCGACCTTGCTACTGCTAGGCGGTAATCAGAGCCCGATTCCAGGGTCGGGCATGGCTAAGACAGTACCACAAAGTACCTCCAACTGCCACCAAGTCCTCTTTCACCAACGTCAGCCGAATCCATTACATACCACATGGTGAGCAGCAACTGGTGTGTGATGATTATCAGCGAAAATTGTCGACCCCCCCCTCCCTCATCACCGACCGATCTGTGCAGCTAGCAGGCTATCTAGCTAGTGGACAGCACTATGGATGAGGCCGGTACTCGCTGATACAAAACGAGTCCGGTTTGAATAAGCACTTTTGCCGAGTACAAGTATTATACGAGGTATTGCGAGTCCGTATCTGATACTCGGAATTGAATAAAACTCCTCACTGACAGTGTCTCGTTCTGTGATAGGCTAGTCCCGACATACCCTCCCCTACACTATTCTGTATAGGCTAGTCCCAGCGTCCCTCCCCTACACTAATTCTGTGATAGTCAGTCCCAGCGTCCTCCCCTACACTATTCTGTATAGGCTAGTCCCACGTCCCCCTACACTATTCTGTGATAGCTTGTGGGAGTCCGCGCCCCTCCCACACACACTGATTCACTTCTGTTTGCTGTGTGCCGTCTCGCTCACACTCAGGAACGGAGAAGTGAAACGTCCTCTCTTCTCGTCCGCGGCTTTCCCGTTAACATTTGTAGGTTCTTCCGCTGTCAGGTTTGGTTTTATACTTCATTTTGAACTAGTACCTAGTAACCAATTAGACTTCTGTAACGTGGGGTTTGTTCAGACATGGTGTTCTAGACTGGGGACTTCGCTCGTTCATCTCTGCCGTCTGGAGTTTTTTTGTATTTTTTTTAAACTGCCTGCTGCTGCTAACCACGGTTTTTTTAGTGTCTAAACTTTTCTTGCTGTGGTTTTATAAAAAAATAAAAGGCAGTTGCGTATACAATAAAATAATATTACAAATTAAGTACACACACACCACACACAATCCACCCCCCCCTCCCCTCTCTCCTCCTCTCTCTGTTATTCTCTTACTCACATCACAGACACACCACTCACACAGACCCAACTCACACATACTTTGGAAAATAAAAAAGAAACCTAAAAAGAAAAGGGTTAATCACACTGATCATAGAACATTAAAGTTTAAAAAAAGAAAGTTCTATTGAGATGAAAACCTTGTTTCCTTACATTTTACTTCATAATTGCAACCGCATGTGTTGTATTCATGTTGCAAAACTTGTCGTATTATTTGTTGTTACCATGACACACCACATTGATCTGAAGCTCGATGCTGATCCGTACAAGTTTTCTAATCAACCCAATAAATATAACAATGTTATTAGTTCGTGGGAAGAAATCAACCCATTCAAAATAGCATTCGTAAAATAACATACCGGTTTTAAAGCCAAGCCCGCCCATTTCAAGAGACCCGCCCCACTTCCGGGGTTTAGGCCCCACCCAGTCCGAGGAACAGATACGATAACGCGTACTGCGGTTCAGTGGGCCCTGGACAGTCCAAACTTTGTATTCAAAAACGGTTATCTTACCTTCACAATGTCTGAGTTGAAAACCAGCATCTTGTTGTCCACGTACGGGCCTTGTTCCTGTTGCACATACAATTTAATGTATTTGGTTGTCTGTTAAGAGCTTAAAGCACTCTATAATATGCCCCCCCCAAAACTGCTGCATTTCAGCTAACTGGAGCGATGGCCATAGCTGCAGCAACTCACTTGTTGCTCGCCTCCCTTTTGTTTTTTTTTTTTCCTTCCTATCGCAGTACTCTCTTAGCCATTTTAGCTATCGCGATTCACGGTAAAAAATTGGCTGGAGTTCTCCCTTTAAGAATTATTTAAGCTAAGACGTTGAACCGAAAATGTTTGTATCAGTTCAGTTAAGTAGGCTACTTTTTTTAATTTGATTTTTAAATATTTTTTATACACATAATTGTGCTTCAAATAAAAAAAGCATTACCTACTCTTATTCCTTGTTTAAACATCATTTATGTATATACATGTCTGTATATTAAGGGTAATAAAAAAAACAATGTGGCATACCGATGACACAAAGGAAAAATTTTTGGGTGCCCAGTGCACCAAGGCCAAAAGTTATCTGAACGAAGCCCTGCACGCATGCTGTGCCTTTGTTTATCTAGAAACACCCCAAAGCACCAAACCCACCAGACTCCATGTAAATAATCACTACTTTGTGTGTATCGAGCGCATATCTCACCCAGAGCTCCATGTAATCATCACCTACTTTTCGTCATTAAGAGCAGCCTATCTCCACCAGACCCATGTAAATATACTACTTGTAACCGTGTATAAGCAGCATATTCCACAAGACTCCAGGGAAATAATCCACTACTCTTTAGCTTGATAGAGCAGCATGTCTCCACCAACTCCATTGTAAGTAATCACTACTTTTAGTGTGTAATAGAGCAGCATATCGCCCCAACTCCATGTAAATAATCACTTACTTTTTTAGGCTTATAGAGCAGCATATCTCCACCAGACTCCATGTAATAATCCCCTACTTTTAGCGTGTATAAGCAGCCATAAATTCTCCACCAGGCTCCATGTAAATCATCACTACTTGTAGTGTGATAGATCAGCATATCTCCACCGACTCCATGTAAATCATCACTATGACTTTTTAGCGTGTATAGAGCGCAATATCTCCACCAGACCCTGTAAATAATCAGTATTTTTAGCGTGTATAAGCAGCATTCGCCCCAGACTCCATTTAATATCGTCTTTTTATTGTGTATAGAGGCAGCATCCCACACCAACTCCATGTAAATTATCACTACGTTTACCGTGTATAGAGCCCATAGCTCCACCAGACTCCATGTAATCAATTCCATTTTAGCGTGTATAGACTCATTCCTCCACTGTAATGGGTATATTAGGTTATTGTCACCATACCAGAATTGTTGAAACAGAGAAAGATGAACCAGACGGCTTTTGGTAGTTTTAAATTTTAGTGTTCTGTCCCCTTTGACTGAAGTGTGTTTTACACAGATGATAAAATATTGATTATTTACATGGAGTCTGGTGGGTTTGAAAAACGCTGCAGACAGAAGCAGACAGAACGTCCTCCTTCGCTCTGAGATCATCTTGTTATGTGATTTTGTTTTGGTTGTTTTGTATTGTGTAATCACATTGGGAGCCCGATGGGTCCCAGGAAAACTCTCGTATGTGTCCTCATACCTGGCAATAAAGCTGATTATTTTACCTGAGTCTGGTGGAGATATGCTGCTCTATACACGCTAAAATAGTGATTATTTTACATGGAGTCCTGGTGTGGAGATATGCGTGCTCTATACACACTAAAAGTTAGTTGATTATTTACATGGAGTCTGGTGGAGATACTGCTCTATAACCGCTAAAACGTAGTGTTATTTACATGGAGTTCCTGGTGTAGATATCTGCTCTATACACGCGAAAAGTAAGTGATTATTTTACATGAGTCCTGGTGTAATATTGCTGCTCTATACACGCTAAAGTAGTGATGATGTTACATCTGGGTCTGTGGAGATACTGCTGCTCTATACACGCTAAAAGGTAGTGATTATTACATGGAGTCTGGTGGAGATATCTGCTCTATACACGCTAAAAGTAGTTCTGATTTACATGGAGTCGTGGTTGGCGACGGCCTCTTAAAGAGGAAATTCCAACAGATCGTTTCGGATAATGCTTATTTCCATCCGTCCTATCGTCATATCGTCTCTGAGAGAAAGAGCCCCAGGAAGGAGAGACAAGACCAGCTAAGGTTTAATGGACTAACCTGCTCTGTGGACCGCGGATCTGAGGGTTGAAAACAGCGTCCCTAGTTCCCGTTTCGTCGTGGTCTCCTCTCTTTGAACGACAAAGTTCCTCCTCGTACTCGCTAACGTGTCTTTCCAAACCGCCCAATATCTCTTCAGCAGCCGCAGTTAGTCGCTGCTCCACCAAATCCTCAGCATCTGGCCTTTACACATTTTACCTCTTTCTAACACAACAAGACCTCTGCTACCTGCTTTCTGATAGACGCCATCTTGGTCCATAGGGGGAAGTTTAGAGCCGCGGTCCGGACTACAGCTTCCTGGTGGAGATCAGTTGCAGGAGCTCTCTGTCAAAATAAAAGTCCGGAAGTGTTCCAGAACGTTCTCTGGAAACATGCAGGAAGATACATGTTTAAGACCCAACGTTTGAAGAACTATAAATTTTAATAAGAACTTGTCAGATTAAAGGTGAATGGTAGTTTGTTTCCCTTCCTTTAATTAATGCAACATAAAGCCACAATCCTTTGTGGTGCCCAGATAGCCTTCAGTTGGTAGACCGGGTGTTCCTTGTATAGATGTTTACTCCTTGACGCAGCAGGTCCAGGTTTGCCTCTAACCTTGTCCCTTTGCTGCATGTCATTCCACCTATTCTATCTTCAACTGTCCTGTTAAAATAAAGGCGAAAATTGCCCCGAAAAGATATAAGTTTGGTCTTTCGTGTATTTTCATCTGAAAGTTCAACATTTTATTTATGTATTTTTTTCGGCCGTTTGTAACTCACAACAGTCCGATACAACTGATCACAAACAACATACAAACATTGTTGCTTTTTACTTCACAAACTATACTTGAGAAAGTTACACAGCCAATGCTAACGTTGATTACAAAAAGGAATAAAAAAATTGATCTTCAAGCCTTACTTTAAAAAAATTAGGAAAATTCACCTTTAAGGACACTCAATTTTCTTATGAATGAATAATGTTTTCATAAATAAATAAATGTTCTCCTTAAAATACAGGGTATAAGTATACCCCCCCTATTTTAAAACAGGTGGCATAAGTATAACACCCCCTATGTTAAAATACAAGGGAGGCTAGTATAACACCCCCCTATGTTAAAATCACATGTGGCTAAGATACACCACCCCTATGTTAAAATACAGGGGCATAAGTATGAATACACCATCCCCTGGTTTTAAGTTCCCTAGGGCAATTTTATTCACATTTAACTGAAAAGACATCCAGGGCCATCTGTTAATCGGGGTTGGTATACAGGCCTGTGGTCAGTAGGTGGTGGTGGTTATGTGGGTACATGTCGGTGTTGTGAGACGTGATTGACCTGAAGTACCTTGTTTACCATGCAAACAGGACCTCAACAAGGTGTGAATCGAGATCTGAAGCTTTTGACGTGTTCCTTAAGTTCAGCCACTTCCAAAAACCCTGTTTTTGTGAAGGGGGAATCAGGTCTCCATGTAACTTCCATCCATTCAGCCTTAAGATGACACTGGTGGTGTGGGGGTGGGGGGGAGGGGGGGGGCGGGGGGGGCGGGCGCATAGCAGGGAAGAGTGCAGCGGTCAGCCAGCGCTTGCCCGCTCTACCCCCATGTACAAAGGACATGTGATTTAAAAAGGCAGAGGATCCATCATACTGCAGCAAAATAAATTGCCGCCCTACGGCTTGGGGACAAAATATAAAGGTCTTGAACTGAATTTTTCCCTGCTAGAACATGAATGATGATAGGAAAGCTGTTGTGTGTGTTTGTTATCCTAGCAACCAGGGGTCCTCTGAGAGACTGCTCAGTGCACGTGGGTATTTTTACTATCTTTTTCCACTCTAGATCCTTCTTTACACAAAAACAACAACATTTTAAATCTAAGTGCCCAGGTCACATGCACTGATCTAGATCAGAAATTCCAGTTCCTGAACCATTAAACATATGGTTTTAATTTTAATTCATTCAACACTTGAACATTTTGGATTTGGGTTACATAATAATTTTAGTTTTTTGTATTTGGTTTAAATAGGCTCAATGATTTTTTAAAACTGCATAACTCACGTCCGTTTTGTCTTATTTGTTAAGGGTTTCCTTTATCATTTGTACAGCCTTACATTTGTAAATTTGTTTGAAAGAAAACACAGATATCTGCATATTAGTCACCACAATTATACAGTATTACTGTTTTTCTCAGTGTTTTCAGTTGAGTAGTTACATGTTGTTCTTCATGTCTTAGCTTATGTAATGTTTGGGTTTGTTTAATTTAACACCTCACTACTGGAAATTTCCCGACATAAACTGTTCCACTGAGCCTGTTCCTCTGATGTTAAAGTTTTCACATTTGATAAGGTTTACCTATGTCATATTGTAATATAATACACAGCGGACTACCTTTGAACTATTTCATCTTGCTAGAGCCTATCAGCGCTTTCTAAACATATTCACACAACGTTTACAAAATACTATAAAACAATAAAAAGAAAACCCTGATCATTTTGGTCATTATAACTGTGCTGTTAATGTGTCATAAGTTGACTCCTACTTTAAATCCGTCCACGCGGGCCGGGGGGTCTAGCTCGGGCTGCAGCAACGGTGGCTCGCTCTAAACTAGTGAACGAAGAATTGTTTTGGCGAACATTGCCCCCCGTCAAAGAAAAACGCAACTACAGATATAAAAAATTAATGTTGACACAATACATGACATGACTTCCTCGTGTAATAACAGAACACAGCGATCTGGCTAAAGTGCTTTCAGGATAACTCTCTCGGTGGACCTCAGCCCAACGACTCACTACTTCTCTTCTACCACCTCATCCAGTGAGCTTTCAGCATCACACTTATTTCCTGCAGGAAATCTATTTTTCGCTAGTTTATATCAAATTCAAACACTTTAGGGCAATAATACATTTCTGATTTGCTACTACCCCACTATGACCCCCCCCAGACCCTAGACGATCCATCTGGGACAGGCTGCTACTACACTATGACCCCCCCAACCTCTCGGTCATCTGGGCAGGTCTGCTCTACACCTATGACCCCCCAGACCTCTCGAGTCATCTGGGACAGGTCGAACTTCTGTCCCAGAGTCAGAAACTAAACAGGGTGGGGAGCAGCTTTCAGTTTCTTTCGCTCTCGATATCTGGAATATAAACTCCAGAAACTGAGTCCGTCTGCTACTCTATCGTTCTTTTAATCGTGAAGACCTTTCTTTTTGATGCTGCCTATCTTAAATGGTTTTGTTCTTTCTTTCTTTAATTCTTTATCCTGCCTGTAAGTTTACTCTTGTGTTTTATCCGTTGTTTTAATGTTTGAAACTGTTTTTAAACTGATTTTGTGTAAAAGCCCACTTTGTGAATTGCCCGTTTGCTGAATGTGCTCTACAGATAAAGCTGCCTTGCCTTCTATTTCAGTTACTCTATGCAGCGATTATGTGGATTCCAGTTACTGAAAATTTATTTCAGACTCCCTAAACGCTCAAACCAAACTATTCCATTGAAATGTGGAGATATTTTTCCTCATTCCTGTTTCAATGAACCTTCTTAAATCTGAGTTGGTGAAACATTTTCAGCTTCACACACCATTATCTGCAGGATTGTCTTTATTGTCATATGCAAACAACATCAAAAGCAGCGTTTTTTATATAGGCTTGCTCCAACAATGCTTACTAATATGTACAAATCAAATTCATTGTAAAATAAAATCTATGATAGTAATAGTACAGCATTAAATATATGTCCAAAATATAAATAACATTTGTGGTAATAATGGACTTCGGGAATACACAACAGAATTGTGGTGAATAGATAATCGCATATAGAAAAAGATGTAGAGGCGCTAACACAGAAAGTGCATCAAAAATGTGTGATATAAAAAAAGAAATCCGCGAGCTCAGTTTAACCCCGGGTTTCCCGCATAGACACTTAGTTAGGGGGTAGGATGATCTGACCAGGGGAAGGGGGAGGGACTCTGTAGCCTACATTACAACTATTTTTAAACATTAAATTTAATAATTATAATATATAAATTATAAATTATATCCATGTCTATCTATTTGCCCCATGGCGATTAAATGTTTGTACCAAAATGTTCTGGTTTTTTCTTTCCTTTTGGGAAGGTGCAGCTACGTTCTTCTGTTCCCTCTGCTGTCTGCCGGACAGACACTTCTGTTTCCTGATAGCTATCAGTTTACTCAGGGTAATTCATTAACAGTAAGTGTTGATTTTTGGCAGCCAGCCTTCCAAAGAAAGCACATGAAATGAAATAACTGATCAACCATTGACTGACAAGAAAAAGTCTTGTTTCACCGTCCGGGAGCCTCTGACACGCTGACAGCTGAAGGCTTGTACCGTTAACGTTCTGTGCATTGTCGCACATGCACCACTTCTCTGAAACAGCTGCGAGGACTGACACAAGTCCACAGAGGCGTGTACAAGCTGTCTCCCTGTCACTTGTCAACTGCGTAGTTTGGAATGGAGGGGAGAAAAAGGACACTGAGTAACTTCCACGGATATCGCTCTTTTTTTCTTTTTTTTTGACACGATGTTATTAAACCAGGCGTGGTCTTCTAAGTCTGGCCGCCTGCGAGAAAACCCTGAACCCAAAAGTGTTCAGCTCTGAATATAGATTAATGTTCGTAACTTGTTAAACTGTCATCACTCATCTGATAAAAAGATTGAATGCGAAAAGTGTCTGCTCTGTTGTGAATGTTACTGCATGCGTTTGTTGCCGTCTTGTCCCTGTACAGGAAGTAGATCCTTATAGTCAAACAACAGTCTTGTCTTAATCTGAAAATCCAAACATCTGCAAGGCTGTTCTTGTGGAGTTCCATGTGACACAATAACTTTTTTCTGCTCCCAAATATCAATGCCACAAACCGTGCAGTCCACTGGCTTCACCTCCAGTGAATGATCATGTGCACCCTCAGATTTGGCTTGTTTCTGAATATTTTCCCACACGAGAACCTATATCTCATACTACACATAGACAGACTTGTCTACAGTCGTGTCGTTTTGAAGAGTCCTGTGGATGTGGTTCTGGCCTCTAAAGTACTCTCCACCACTTCTGATTGCATTTTTTTTCAGATTTGCCTTTAGGTTCTCCTCAGTTTGACTCGGACGACCAACACACTGATGGTTCCTAAGCTGTTTGTACCAGTGTGAAACTTTGGTCACAAACACTGCCTGAACCATCTTCTTGTTGACCCGTGCAAGACCTAAGTGCTTGCAGCCAAGTCTTTTCCAACATCAGAGCCATTACATGTTTTCCAACGTACCAGTAGTACGACTACCGGGACTTCAGTATTTTTTAGAGAATTATAGCTGACTGAGATTCTCTGGTCTCCTTCCAATCAGCACTGTCTCAGCCTCTGGTTCCAAGAGTCTCCAATCTGGTCTTCAGCTTCTGTGTTTGTGTTGAGTTTGTCTTTGATGAGACTGTGAGGACTGAGCTTCCTCTTCACTATTCCTCTTCACAGGGCGGATGAATGAGAACTTGTGATTTCAGCACCTCCTCCACCCTTGAAGCTCCTCCTCCTCTCCCCACTGACTTGCCCACAGATCCTCCTGCTCCCTTTAATGTTGGGGGGGGGCTTCTGGCTCCTCTGTCCACATTGAGCTACACTCCTGCTGCTCAGGGGAACCTCTTCTTTAAACCACCAACTGTGCTCACACCTGCAGAAACAAAATGAAGACTTAACTGACAACTACCCAAACTCAACTACCCAAACTAAAACTCAAACCAATGATAATGAGAGTAGTTTGTTATCATCATTACATGGAGATTCTGCAATAACCGCTTAACCATAGTTATAATTTTAGTTACTCCAGAAGACCTTCAAGGATTTTTAATACTTACTACATCTGATCATGTTTCAGAGAGTTTAAAGCTGACTGAGTTTCTCTGGTCTCCTTCCAATAAGCGCTGTCAAATCTCAGGTTTCAGAAGAGTCTCCAGTCTGGTCTTTCATGTCTCTGGTTGTAAAAGTGATGTGAGTTCCTGGTGGTTCTGGTCCTCCACAGTCCTCTCCATCACTTGTTTCCATGTTTTGATTTTCGCAGCTTCTCTGCTGGCTGGAGGCTCCGTCTCAGTTTGACTCTGATGTAAGCTGTGATGCCTTATGACCAAGACATTTATGCCTTTTGACCTGATACCCACGGAAATGTCTTTTCACAACACTGCACGACTCGTTTACCCCTCGTGTGGACTGTTATGTCGTGAGCGTAAATTTTGCAATATTTGTACAATTTATTACAGACTGGGGCATCTGAGAAGGCTTTCACTTTCCCCTGTGTGAATTACCATGTGTAGCATTACTATAGTTGCGGTCAAATGTTCTCCAACACTCAGGGCGCCGAATGTTTTCTGAAATATTGATCGATCATTCAGAGAGTTTAAAGCGACTGAGGTTCTCTGGTCTCCTTCCAATCAGCGCCGTCATCATTCTCAAATTCAGAAGAGTTTCCAATCTTTTCTTCAGTCTCTTGTGTAAAAGTGGATGTGAAGTTCCTGACTGGTTCTGGTCCTCCAGTCCTCTTCATCAGCTTCTGTTTCCATGTTGAGTTTGTCTTTGATGAAGCTGTGAGACTGAGCCTCCTCTTCATCTTCTTCACTTTTTATCAGGGACAGGAGTGAATGGGACTTGGTGATATCAGCCTCCTCCAGCCTACTCTTCTCTCCTCCCTCCTGACTGCTCACAGTTCCTTCCCATTCCTTTAATGTGTGGGGGGGCCTCTGGCTCCTGCTGGTCCAAACTGTAGCTACACTCAGCTGCTCAGGGGAAACATCTCCCTTACCCACTGACTGCTGCTGAACATCTGCAGGAAAGAGAATGAGAACGACACTTACTGACATCTACCCAACCTAAACTCAACCAATGATAATGAGAGGTTAGTTTGTCTCGTCATGAATACGAAGAGGTTCTGCAAAGTAAATTTATGACTTCACGCAACCTTTAAGGATTTTAGTAATTCCAGGAGTTTTTTAAACTCTGTTCAAAACTTGAAGATTTACTAATTTTGTGACTTAAAAAAAACTTTTAAGGATTTTAGTTATTTCATGACTTTCACAGACCGTAAAGAATTGTAATACTCACTACATCTTGAATCATGTTTTCAGAGAGTTTAAAGCTGACTGAGGTTCTCTGGTCTCCTTCCAATCAGCACTGTCATCACCTCAGACCAGAAGAGTCTCCAGTCTGGTCTTCATCTCCTGATTGTAAAAGTGGATGTGAGTTCCTGCTGGTTCTGGTCCTCCACAGTCCTCTCCATCAGCCTCTGTTTTCATGTGTTGAGTTTGTCTGCTGGCTGGAGGCTCCACTTCTCTGTTCTCTCCGTTTTACTCTGATGAAGCTGTGACGCTTATGACCAAGACATTATGCCGTTTGTGACCTGATTACGCCATGAATGTCTTATCACAAACACAGCTAAATCTTTTTAACCCCCGTGTGGACTGTCATGTGTGAGCGTAAACTTCCAATATGTGTAAACGGTTTATTACAGACTGAGCAGCTGAAAGTTTTTCTCCTTGTGTGAATTAGCATGTGGTGCTTCAGATCTGACTTGTAGCGAAATCTTTTAATCATTGGAGCGCTGAAGGGTCTTTTTCTCCTGTATGAGTCCTCATGTGTACATCAGACTAATTACGGTCAAATCTTCTCCTCCACACACTAGAGCAGCTGAATTTTTCTTACATCTTGAATCATGTTTCAGAGAGTTTACGCTGACTGGGGTTCTCTAGTCTCCTTCCACACAGCACTGACATCATTCTCATATTCAGAGAGTCTCCAATCTGTCTTCAGTCTTTGTTTGTAAAAGTGGATGTGAGTTTCTGACTGGTTCTGGTCCTCCACAGTCCTCCTCATCAGTTCTGTTTCCATGTGTTGAGTTTGTCTGGGGCTGAGGCTCCACTCTCTGTTCTCCTCCATTTGACTCTGATGAGAGCGTGATGCCTTATGACCAAACATTTATCCCTTTTGACCTGATTACGACCACTGAAATTCTCATCACAGAACCACAGCTAAATCGTTTACCCTTTGTGACTGTCATGGTGGGCGCAACTTCAATATGTGTAAACAGTTTATTACAGACTAGGCAGCTGAAAGGCTTTTCTCCTGTGTGAATTAGCATGTGGTGCTTCAGATCTGACTTGTAGCGAAATCTTTTAATACAATTTGAGCAGCTGAAGGGTCTTTCCCTCCCTGTATGAGTCCTCATGTGTGCATCAGACTATAGTTGCGGTCAAAATCTTCTCCCACACTCAGAGCAGCATAAATGTTTTTTTTACATCTTGAATCAGTGTCAGACAGTTTAAGCTGAACTGAGGTTTCCTGGTCTCCTTTCCAAAACACTGACATCATTCTTAGATACGAAGTCTCTTCCAACCTGGTCTTCATTCTCTGGTTGTAAAGTGGATGTGGTTCCGACTGGTTCTGGTTCCCTCCACAGTCCTCTCTATCAGCTTACTGTTTCCATGTGTTGAGTTTGCTCTGCTTCCTGGAGCCCCATCCTCTCGTGTTCCTCCCTCCTCGTTTTGACTCTGATGACAGCTGTTGATGCCTTATGACCAAGACATTTATGGCTGTTGACCTGATTACGCCACTGAAATGTCTTTTCACAACACCTGCAGCTAATCGTTTAAACTAAAAACCCCGTGTGGACTGTCATGTGTGAGCGTAAATTTGCAAATATGTGTAAACATTTTATTACAGACTGGGCAGCTGAAAGGCTTTTCCTTCTCCTGTGGGAATTATCATGTGTTAGCTTCAAGATGTTACTTGTAGACACACGAAATCTGTTTTGTAATACACTTTGATCAGCTAAAGGTTTTTCTCCTGTATGAGTCCTCATGTGTACATTAGACTATAGTTGCGGGTCAATCGTCTCCTCACCTCAGAGCAGCTGCATTTTTTCTAAATATTGACCTATCTTTTTCCAGAGGTTTAAGCTGACTGATTGTTTCCTGGTCTCATTCCAATCAGACCGTCATCAGTCTCAAAATTCAGAAAAGTCTCCATCTGGTATTCAATCTCCGGGTTAAACTGGATGTTGTTCCTTACGGTTCTGGGTCTCCACAGTCCTCTCCATCAGCTGGTCTATTTCCTGTGTTTAGGTTGTCTCTGATGAAGCTGTGATGACTGAGCTTCCTCTCATCACTTCCCTTTTCAAAGGGACATAGTGAATGGGAACTTGGTATATCACCTCCCTCCAGCCCTTGACGCTGCTCTAGCCTCCTGACTAATACACGATCCTCCTTTTCCTTTTAATGTGTGGGTGGCTCTTTCTTGCTCCTGCGGGTCCAACTAAGCTACACTTCTGCTGCTCAGGGGAAATCCTTTCTTTAACGACCGACGCTGCTGAATACTGCAGGAACTTCTCTCACAACAATTCCTGCAGATATTCAGCAGTCTGTCGGTCGTTAAAGAAGGATTTCCCCTGAGCAGCATAAGTGTAGCTCTAGTGTGGACCCCCTTGGCAAGAGCCCCCCCCCACACATAAAGGGAACAGGAGGATCTGTGTATGAGTCAGAGGTAGAGCAGCGTCCGGGCTGAGGAGGCTGATATCACCAGTTCCCATTCACTCCTGTCCCTTTGAAAGGAAGATGATGAAGAGGAAGCTCATCCCTCCAGCTTCCTCAAGACACACTCAACACATTGAAATAGAAGCTGATGGCGGGACTGTGGATGACCAGAACCAGTAGGAACACACATCACTTTTACAACCGGAGACTGAATCCCCGATTGGAGACTTTTCATGAATTGTGAGACTGATGCACGGTGCTGATTGGAAGGAGACCAGAACAACATCAGTCAGGCTTTAAACTCTTCTGAAGATCCGTTTCAATATTTAAGAAAAAATGCGCTGCTCTGAGTGTGGGAGAAAATTTGACCGCAACATAGTCAATGCACACATGAGGACCATACAGTGAGAACAACCTTCAGCGTGCTCAATTGTATTAAAAATTTCGCTACAAGTCCCACTGAAGCAACACATGATATTCCACAGAGAAAAGCTTTCAGATGCCCAGTCTGTATAAACTGTTTACACATATTGCAAATTTACGCTCACACATGACAGTCCCACACAGGGGTAAAACGATTTGCTTCAGTGTTTGTGAAAAGACAATTTCAAGTGGCTTAATCGTCCAAAGCATAAATGTCCTTGGTCATCAGCACACAGCTTCTCAGAGTCAAACGAGGGAACAGAGGAGATTGAGCCTCCATGCAGCAGAGAACTCACCCATGGAAACAGAAGCGGATAGAGAGGACTGGTGAGTGACCAACCAGTCAGGAACTCACATTCCACTTTTGTACAACCAGAGACTGAAGCCCAGTGGAGATACGTCGTATCTAAGACTGATGTCAGTGTTTTTTGGAAGGATACCAGAGAACCTCAAGTCAGCTTTAAACTGCTGAAACATGATTCACGAGTAAAAAAACTTTAGCTGCTCTGAGTTTGTGAAGATTTGACCGTAACTATAGTCTGCTGCTACACATGAGTACTCTACAGGAGAAAGACCCTTCAGCTGCTCAAATGTGTATTACAAGATTTCGCCTA
>NW_022605595.1:609971-626517 GCF_008692095.1 Etheostoma spectabile | reverse complement strand
CAAGTCAGATCTGAAGCACCACATGCTAATTCACACAGGAGAAAAGCCTTTCAGCTGCCTAGTCTGTAATAAACTGTTTACACATATTGGAAGTTTGCGCTCACACATGACAGTCCACACAAGGGTAAAACGATTTAGCTGTGGTTTCTGTGATGAGACATTTCAGTGGCGTAATCAGGTCAAAAGGCATAAATGTCTTGGTCATAAGGCATCTGGTATCTGTGATATCAGCCTCCTCCAGCCCTTGAAGTCTGCTTCCCTCCTAGACTGCTCTCCACAGTTCCCTCCTGTTCCTCTTTAAGGTGTGGGGGGGGCTCCCTGCCCTTGCTGGTCCACACGGCGCTACCTCCTGCGGCTCCCTTTTTTAATAACAATCTGGCTTTTGTCTTCTGAGCCAAGCTAACAGATACAGAAGCCAATGTCATCTAAAATAGAGAGATTGCAGAGTTTTCCCCAGAAACATGTTTAATTCGGTGGGCCATGTGACATGAACTCTACGAAAACTACAAGACTCCATAGGAGCCCTGATGACTCAGTGCTACAAATGTCACAGGAGATTTTAAAATATGACTATTGTCCTACTTCAGCGATTAAAGGAGAACTCCGCCAATTTTTATTGCGATAATATTCGAGTACGTTGCTACAAGAAACAACATAAGTGTGCTAGCCACTGGATTTGGTACCGCACATCTAAGCTCCCAGTTAGCTAAAACGGCAGATTTGGGGGCGATGTTCTATACAATGACTATTGGTGCCTCTTAAAAAAGACTCCCAAGTTCAAGTCCTGTATTGGTCCCAGATGTGCGATTCTTTAGCTGCAGATCAAGCATTGACATACATTCACTGACAAAGACCCAACATCAATTAAATACAAACCAAATGGGGAAATAATACCACAACAGTTAAAAGTTTAAGTCCATATACCTATGTGCAGGATTTTCCTATTCTTTCCAGAGTTCATGCAGAGAGCTAAGCAGCGGTTACGATGGAATTATACCTATTAGTTTTGGCTAGGTGGCCGACTGATCGGGAACCATAGGGCAGTATCTTAATTCTGCTTCAGGGGGTGGAACGTAGTCACTAAGTTTATTATGCCATTATTAGGCCAATGTCCTAGTTGCAACCCTGTTTAAATCACTAGACATTAACTAAATAGACCAAACGGTCCCGTGCTCTCGGCGGAGACCATGAAGTACTCTAGAAACTCCTTTCCCGGTGGATGTGGCTGAGCGTTACCGCGCAGCCTCCAAACTGAGCGGAGACGTAGAAATGTGCGTAGCAACCCGATCCTGAAAGGTGTAGTCTTCTGGTGCTGTGCAAGAGAAATCTCAATCATATCCCCATCGCATGAGACGGAAGATAGGTATATGTTAGGAGTTCGCAAGGCAACAAGGACTATTACTCTGGCTAACTAACTGCTTTTAACCATTACATAGGCCAGGCCTACTACGTTTGCTATACTACCATGCTAGTTTTACTAACATAGGCACATGCTAACTACTGCTACTAACATTCTATTAACATAACATGAAGGCACAGGCTAATAACTGCTAAACTAACCTGCTAGTTAACATTAGTAATTAAAAACCTAAAACAGCTGATGGAAGTCCAAACTGTCTGCGAGCTTCTGCTGACAATACTGTAATTTTTGCTGACTATGCGACATTAAGTCGCATGGTTATGACATAATCGTTAGCCTATTTTTATAAAAACGTCTGCTAAGAAACATAACGAGAGCTACACAAGGTACGGAGCCTTTTTTAAACATTGTCGTGTTTCTCTTGAAAAATAAACACGGACAAATAGAAATTAAAATGGCGTCAAAGGAGTATGCTTTAGAGAGCCGAGCTTACCCACCTTGATTTAAATTTGCTTCCCCGGTCTGCCGCAGCTACTCGACCTTGCTACTGCTAGGCGGTAATCAGAGCCCGATTCCAGGGTCGGGCATGGCTAAGACAGTACCACAAAGTACCTCCAACTGCCACCAAGTCCTCTTTCACCAACGTCAGCCGAATCCATTACATACCACATGGTGAGCAGCAACTGGTGTGTGATGATTATCAGCGAAAATTGTCGACCCCCCCCTCCCTCATCACCGACCGATCTGTGCAGCTAGCAGGCTATCTAGCTAGTGGACAGCACTATGGATGAGGCCGGTACTCGCTGATACAAAACGAGTCCGGTTTGAATAAGCACTTTTGCCGAGTACAAGTATTATACGAGGTATTGCGAGTCCGTATCTGATACTCGGAATTGAATAAAACTCCTCACTGACAGTGTCTCGTTCTGTGATAGGCTAGTCCCGACATACCCTCCCCTACACTATTCTGTATAGGCTAGTCCCAGCGTCCCTCCCCTACACTAATTCTGTGATAGTCAGTCCCAGCGTCCTCCCCTACACTATTCTGTATAGGCTAGTCCCACGTCCCCCTACACTATTCTGTGATAGCTTGTGGGAGTCCGCGCCCCTCCCACACACACTGATTCACTTCTGTTTGCTGTGTGCCGTCTCGCTCACACTCAGGAACGGAGAAGTGAAACGTCCTCTCTTCTCGTCCGCGGCTTTCCCGTTAACATTTGTAGGTTCTTCCGCTGTCAGGTTTGGTTTTATACTTCATTTTGAACTAGTACCTAGTAACCAATTAGACTTCTGTAACGTGGGGTTTGTTCAGACATGGTGTTCTAGACTGGGGACTTCGCTCGTTCATCTCTGCCGTCTGGAGTTTTTTTGTATTTTTTTTAAACTGCCTGCTGCTGCTAACCACGGTTTTTTTAGTGTCTAAACTTTTCTTGCTGTGGTTTTATAAAAAAATAAAAGGCAGTTGCGTATACAATAAAATAATATTACAAATTAAGTACACACACACCACACACAATCCACCCCCCCCTCCCCTCTCTCCTCCTCTCTCTGTTATTCTCTTACTCACATCACAGACACACCACTCACACAGACCCAACTCACACATACTTTGGAAAATAAAAAAGAAACCTAAAAAGAAAAGGGTTAATCACACTGATCATAGAACATTAAAGTTTAAAAAAAGAAAGTTCTATTGAGATGAAAACCTTGTTTCCTTACATTTTACTTCATAATTGCAACCGCATGTGTTGTATTCATGTTGCAAAACTTGTCGTATTATTTGTTGTTACCATGACACACCACATTGATCTGAAGCTCGATGCTGATCCGTACAAGTTTTCTAATCAACCCAATAAATATAACAATGTTATTAGTTCGTGGGAAGAAATCAACCCATTCAAAATAGCATTCGTAAAATAACATACCGGTTTTAAAGCCAAGCCCGCCCATTTCAAGAGACCCGCCCCACTTCCGGGGTTTAGGCCCCACCCAGTCCGAGGAACAGATACGATAACGCGTACTGCGGTTCAGTGGGCCCTGGACAGTCCAAACTTTGTATTCAAAAACGGTTATCTTACCTTCACAATGTCTGAGTTGAAAACCAGCATCTTGTTGTCCACGTACGGGCCTTGTTCCTGTTGCACATACAATTTAATGTATTTGGTTGTCTGTTAAGAGCTTAAAGCACTCTATAATATGCCCCCCCCAAAACTGCTGCATTTCAGCTAACTGGAGCGATGGCCATAGCTGCAGCAACTCACTTGTTGCTCGCCTCCCTTTTGTTTTTTTTTTTTCCTTCCTATCGCAGTACTCTCTTAGCCATTTTAGCTATCGCGATTCACGGTAAAAAATTGGCTGGAGTTCTCCCTTTAAGAATTATTTAAGCTAAGACGTTGAACCGAAAATGTTTGTATCAGTTCAGTTAAGTAGGCTACTTTTTTTAATTTGATTTTTAAATATTTTTTATACACATAATTGTGCTTCAAATAAAAAAAGCATTACCTACTCTTATTCCTTGTTTAAACATCATTTATGTATATACATGTCTGTATATTAAGGGTAATAAAAAAAACAATGTGGCATACCGATGACACAAAGGAAAAATTTTTGGGTGCCCAGTGCACCAAGGCCAAAAGTTATCTGAACGAAGCCCTGCACGCATGCTGTGCCTTTGTTTATCTAGAAACACCCCAAAGCACCAAACCCACCAGACTCCATGTAAATAATCACTACTTTGTGTGTATCGAGCGCATATCTCACCCAGAGCTCCATGTAATCATCACCTACTTTTCGTCATTAAGAGCAGCCTATCTCCACCAGACCCATGTAAATATACTACTTGTAACCGTGTATAAGCAGCATATTCCACAAGACTCCAGGGAAATAATCCACTACTCTTTAGCTTGATAGAGCAGCATGTCTCCACCAACTCCATTGTAAGTAATCACTACTTTTAGTGTGTAATAGAGCAGCATATCGCCCCAACTCCATGTAAATAATCACTTACTTTTTTAGGCTTATAGAGCAGCATATCTCCACCAGACTCCATGTAATAATCCCCTACTTTTAGCGTGTATAAGCAGCCATAAATTCTCCACCAGGCTCCATGTAAATCATCACTACTTGTAGTGTGATAGATCAGCATATCTCCACCGACTCCATGTAAATCATCACTATGACTTTTTAGCGTGTATAGAGCGCAATATCTCCACCAGACCCTGTAAATAATCAGTATTTTTAGCGTGTATAAGCAGCATTCGCCCCAGACTCCATTTAATATCGTCTTTTTATTGTGTATAGAGGCAGCATCCCACACCAACTCCATGTAAATTATCACTACGTTTACCGTGTATAGAGCCCATAGCTCCACCAGACTCCATGTAATCAATTCCATTTTAGCGTGTATAGACTCATTCCTCCACTGTAATGGGTATATTAGGTTATTGTCACCATACCAGAATTGTTGAAACAGAGAAAGATGAACCAGACGGCTTTTGGTAGTTTTAAATTTTAGTGTTCTGTCCCCTTTGACTGAAGTGTGTTTTACACAGATGATAAAATATTGATTATTTACATGGAGTCTGGTGGGTTTGAAAAACGCTGCAGACAGAAGCAGACAGAACGTCCTCCTTCGCTCTGAGATCATCTTGTTATGTGATTTTGTTTTGGTTGTTTTGTATTGTGTAATCACATTGGGAGCCCGATGGGTCCCAGGAAAACTCTCGTATGTGTCCTCATACCTGGCAATAAAGCTGATTATTTTACCTGAGTCTGGTGGAGATATGCTGCTCTATACACGCTAAAATAGTGATTATTTTACATGGAGTCCTGGTGTGGAGATATGCGTGCTCTATACACACTAAAAGTTAGTTGATTATTTACATGGAGTCTGGTGGAGATACTGCTCTATAACCGCTAAAACGTAGTGTTATTTACATGGAGTTCCTGGTGTAGATATCTGCTCTATACACGCGAAAAGTAAGTGATTATTTTACATGAGTCCTGGTGTAATATTGCTGCTCTATACACGCTAAAGTAGTGATGATGTTACATCTGGGTCTGTGGAGATACTGCTGCTCTATACACGCTAAAAGGTAGTGATTATTACATGGAGTCTGGTGGAGATATCTGCTCTATACACGCTAAAAGTAGTTCTGATTTACATGGAGTCGTGGTTGGCGACGGCCTCTTAAAGAGGAAATTCCAACAGATCGTTTCGGATAATGCTTATTTCCATCCGTCCTATCGTCATATCGTCTCTGAGAGAAAGAGCCCCAGGAAGGAGAGACAAGACCAGCTAAGGTTTAATGGACTAACCTGCTCTGTGGACCGCGGATCTGAGGGTTGAAAACAGCGTCCCTAGTTCCCGTTTCGTCGTGGTCTCCTCTCTTTGAACGACAAAGTTCCTCCTCGTACTCGCTAACGTGTCTTTCCAAACCGCCCAATATCTCTTCAGCAGCCGCAGTTAGTCGCTGCTCCACCAAATCCTCAGCATCTGGCCTTTACACATTTTACCTCTTTCTAACACAACAAGACCTCTGCTACCTGCTTTCTGATAGACGCCATCTTGGTCCATAGGGGGAAGTTTAGAGCCGCGGTCCGGACTACAGCTTCCTGGTGGAGATCAGTTGCAGGAGCTCTCTGTCAAAATAAAAGTCCGGAAGTGTTCCAGAACGTTCTCTGGAAACATGCAGGAAGATACATGTTTAAGACCCAACGTTTGAAGAACTATAAATTTTAATAAGAACTTGTCAGATTAAAGGTGAATGGTAGTTTGTTTCCCTTCCTTTAATTAATGCAACATAAAGCCACAATCCTTTGTGGTGCCCAGATAGCCTTCAGTTGGTAGACCGGGTGTTCCTTGTATAGATGTTTACTCCTTGACGCAGCAGGTCCAGGTTTGCCTCTAACCTTGTCCCTTTGCTGCATGTCATTCCACCTATTCTATCTTCAACTGTCCTGTTAAAATAAAGGCGAAAATTGCCCCGAAAAGATATAAGTTTGGTCTTTCGTGTATTTTCATCTGAAAGTTCAACATTTTATTTATGTATTTTTTTCGGCCGTTTGTAACTCACAACAGTCCGATACAACTGATCACAAACAACATACAAACATTGTTGCTTTTTACTTCACAAACTATACTTGAGAAAGTTACACAGCCAATGCTAACGTTGATTACAAAAAGGAATAAAAAAATTGATCTTCAAGCCTTACTTTAAAAAAATTAGGAAAATTCACCTTTAAGGACACTCAATTTTCTTATGAATGAATAATGTTTTCATAAATAAATAAATGTTCTCCTTAAAATACAGGGTATAAGTATACCCCCCCTATTTTAAAACAGGTGGCATAAGTATAACACCCCCTATGTTAAAATACAAGGGAGGCTAGTATAACACCCCCCTATGTTAAAATCACATGTGGCTAAGATACACCACCCCTATGTTAAAATACAGGGGCATAAGTATGAATACACCATCCCCTGGTTTTAAGTTCCCTAGAGGCACATTTTTATTCAATTTAACTGAAGACAATCCAGGGCCATAGTTAATCGGGTTGGTACTACAGGCCTGTGGTCAGTTAGGTGGGTGGTTATGTTGGTTTATGCTGTCGGTTTGGAGACGTATTAGACCTGAAGTACCTGTTTACCGTGCAAACAGATCCTCAACAAGGGTGTGCAACGAGATCTGACGTGTACGAGGTTCTAGTTCCAGCCACAGACACCAAGAAACCCTGTTTTTCTGTAAGGGGAATCAGGTCTCATGTAACTTCGCATCCATTCCAGCCTAAGATGACCATGGTGTGTGGGGGGGTGGGGGGGGCAGGGGGGGGGCAGGGGGGGGCGGGCACATAGGCAGCGAAAGGGGGCGGCGGCAGGTAGCCGCCTCATCTACCCCCATGTAACAATAGACATGTGATTTAAAAAGGCAGAAGTCCTCATCTGCACAAAATTAATTGCCGCCTCGCTGGGGAACAAATTAAAGGTCTTGAACTTGAATTTCCCTGCTAGGAGAGCTGACAATGGTAGTGAAAGCGTGTTGTTGTGTGTTTGTATCCTAGCAACCAGGGGTCCCTCTGAGAAGACTGCTCAGTGCACGTGGGTATCTTTACTAGCTTTTCCCCTCTAGATCCTTCTTGACACAAAAAAACAACATTTTATATCAAGGCCAAGTCACATGCCTGATCTAGATCAGAAGATTCAGTTCTGAACCATTAAACATATTGTTTTTTAATTTTAATTCATTCAACACTTGAACATTTTGGATTTGGTTACATATAATTTTAGTTATTTTTGTAATTGGTTTAATAGGGCTCAATGATTATTTTAAAACTGCATAACTCACAGTCGTTTTGGTCCTTATGTTGTTAGGGTTTCACTTTTCATTTGTACAGGCCTTTAATTTTAAATTTTTTTGAGAAGAAAAACAGGATATCTGCATTATTAGTCACCACTAATTATACATATACTGTTTTTCTCAGTGTTTTTCTTGATAGTTACATGTTGTTCTTCATTGTCTAGCTGTAATGTTTGGGTTGTTTAATTTAACACCTCACTACTGGAAATCTTCCCGACAATAAACTGTTCTCCAGTCGAGCCCTGTTCCTCTGATGTTAAAAGTTTTCACATTTGATAAGGTTTACCTATGTCATATTGTAATAAATACAGCGGAACCTTTTGAACTATTTCATTTGCTAGCCTATCGAGCGCTTTCTAAACATATTGCACAAACCGTTTACAAAATACTATAAAACAATAAAAATCGAAAACCCTGATCATTTTGGTCATTATACTGTGCTGTTTAATGTGTCATAACTGTTGACATCCTCACTTTAATCCGTCACGGCGGGGCCTGGGGGGGTCTTAGTGGGCTGCAGCAACGGTGGCTCCGCCTAAATAGTAGAACGAGAGTAATTGTTTTGGCGGAACATTTGCCCACCGCAAAGAAAAACGCAACACTACAATAGTAAAAAAATTAATGTGACACAATACAGTGACATGAACTTCTCTCGTGTAAATAACAAACCAGCGATCGCTAAAGTGCTTTCAGATACAACTCTCTCGGTGGACCTCAGCCAACGACTCATACTTCTACCTTTCTACCACCTCATCCAGTGAGCTTTTCAGCATCACACTTATTTCTGCAGGAAATCTATTTTTCGTAGTTTATAATTTCAAAATCAAACACTTTAGGGCCAAAATACATTTCGATTTGCTACTACAACTCAAGACCCCCCCCCAGACCTAGGATCCATCTGGGACAGGCTGCTACTACACTATGACCCGCACCAACCTATGGTCATCTGGGACAGGTCTGCTCTACTACTATGACCCCCAGACCTCTCGAGTCATCTGGGACAGGTCGATACTTCTGTCCAGAGTCAGAAAACTAAACAGGGTGGAGCAGCTTCGTTTCTATTCCTGCTCTCAATCTGGAATATAACTCCCAGCAACGCTGCAGATCGCGTGCTACTCTCAGTTCTTTTAATCGTGAAGACCTTTCTTTTTGATGCTGCCTATCTTAAATGGTTTTGTTCTTTCTTTCTTTAATTCTTTATCCTGCCTGTAAGTTTACTCTTGTGTTTTATCCGTTGTTTTAATGTTTGAAACTGTTTTTAAACTGATTTTGTGTAAAAGCCCACTTTGTGAATTGCCCGTTTGCTGAATGTGCTCTACAGATAAAGCTGCCTTGCCTTCTATTTCAGTTACTCTATGCAGCGATTATGTGGATTCCAGTTACTGAAAATTTATTTCAGACTCCCTAAACGCACAAACCAAACTATTCCATTGAAATGTGGAGATATTTTTCCTCATTCCTGTTTCAATGAACCTTCTTAAATCTGAGTTGGTGAAACATTTTCAGCTTCACACACCATTATCTGCAGGATTGTCTTTATTGTCATATGCAAACAACATCAAAAGCAGCGTTTTTTATATAGGCTTGCTCCAACAATGCTTACTAATATGTACAAATCAAATTCATTGTAAAATAAAATCTATGATAGTAATAGTACAGCATTAAATATATGTCCAAAATATAAATAACATTTGTGGTAATAATGGACTTCGGGAATACACAACAGAATTGTGGTGAATAGATAATCGCATATAGAAAAAGATGTAGAGGCGCTAACACAGAAAGTGCATCAAAAATGTGTGATATAAAAAAAGAAATCCGCGAGCTCAGTTTAACCCCGGGTTTCCCGCATAGACACTTAGTTAGGGGGTAGGATGATCTGACCAGGGGAAGGGGGAGGGACTCTGTAGCCTACATTACAACTATTTTTAAACATTAAATTTAATAATTATAATATATAAATTATAAATTATATCCATGTCTATCTATTTGCCCCATGTCGATTAAATGTTTGTACCAAAATGTTCTGGTTTTTTCTTTCCTTTTGGGAAGGTGCAGCTACCTTCTTCTGTTCCCTCTGCTGTCTGCCGGACAGACACTTCTGTTTCCTGATAGCTATCAGTTTACTCAGGGTAATTCATTAACAGTAAGTGTTGATTTTTGGCAGCCAGCCTTCCAAAGAAAGCACATGAAATGAAATAACTGATCAACCATTGACTGACAAGAAAAAGTCTTGTTTACACCGTCCGGGAGCCTCTTACACGCTGACAGCTGAAGGCTTGTACCGTTAACGTTCTGTGCATTGTCGCACATGCACCACTTCTCTGAAACAGCTGCGAGGACTGACACAAGTCCACAGAGGCGTGTACAAGCTGTCTCCCTGTCACTTGTCAACTGCGTAGTTTGGAATGGAGGGGAGAAAAAGGACACTGAGTAACTTCCACGGATATCGCTCTTTTTTTCTTTTTTTTTGACACGATGTTATTAAACCAGGCGTGGTCTTCTAAGTCTGTACCGCCTGCGAGAAAACCCTGAACCCAAAAGTGTTCAGCTCTGAATATAGATTAATGTTCGTAACTTGTTAAACTGTCATCACTCATCTGATAAAAAGATTGAATGCGAAAAGTGTCTGCTCTGTTGTGAATGTTACTGCATGCGTTTGTTGCCGTCTTGTCCCTGTACAGGAAGTAGATCCTTATAGTCAAACAACAGTCTTGTCTTAATCTGAAAATCCAAACATCTGCAAGGCTGTTCTTGTGGAGTTCCATGTGACACAATAACTTTTTTCTGCTCCAAATATCAATGCCACAAACCGTGCAGTCCACTGGCTTCACCTCCAGTGAATGATCATGTGCACCCTCAGATTTGGCTTGTTTCTGAATATTTTCCCACACGAGAACCTATATCTCATACTACACATAGACAGACTTGTCTACAGTCGTGTCGTTTTGAAGTGTCCTGTGGATGTGGTTCTGGCCTCTAAAGTACTCTCCACCACTTCTGATTGCATTTTTTTTCAGGTTTGCCTTTGGTTCTCCTCAGTTTGACTCGGACGACCAACACACTGATGGTTCCTAAGACTGTTTGTACCAGGTGAAACTTTGGTCACAAACACTGCCTGAACCATCTTCTTGTTGACCCGTGCAAGACCTAAGTGCTTGCAGCCAAGTCTTTTCCAACATCAGAGCCATTACATGTTTTCCAACGTACCAGTAGTACGACTACCGGGACTTCAGTATTTTTTAGAGAATTATAGCTGACTGAGATTCTCTGGTCTCCTTCCAATCAGCACTGTCTCAGCCTCTGGTTCCAAGAGTCTCCAATCTGGTCTTCAGCTTCTGTGTTTGTGTTGAGTTTGTCTTTGATGAGACTGTGAGGACTGAGCTTCCTCTTCACTATTCCTCTTCACAGGGCGGATGAATGAGAACTTGTGATTTCAGCACCTCCTCCACCCTTGAAGCTCCTCCTCCTCTCCCCACTGACTTGCCCACAGATCCTCCTGCTCCCTTTAATGTTGGGGGGGGGCTCTGGCTCCTCTGTCCACATTGAGCTACACTCCTGCTGCTCAGGGGAACCTCTTCTTTAAACCACCAACTGTGCTCACACCTGCAGAAACAAAATGAAGACTTAACTGACAACTACCCAAACTCAACTACCCAAACTAAAACCAAACCAATGATAATGAGAGTAGTTTGTTACATCATTACATGAGAGATTCTGCAATAACCGCTTAACCATAGTTATAATTTTAGTTACTCCAGAAGACCTTCAGGATTTTTAATACTTACTACTCTTGAATCATGTTTCAGAGAGTTTAAAGCTGACTGAGTTTCTCTGGTCTCCTTCAATAAGCGCTGTCAAACTCAGGTTTCAGAAGAGTCTCCAGTCTGGTCTTGCAGTCTCTGGTTGTAAAAGTGATGTGAGTTCCTGGCTGGTTCTGGTCCTCCACAGTCCTCTCCATCAGCTCTGTTTCCATGTTTGATTTTCGCGCTTCTCTGCTGGCTGGAGCTCCGTCTCAGTTTGACTCTGATGAAGCTGTGATGCCTTATGACCAAGACATTTATGCCTTTTGACCTGATTACCCACGAAATGTCTTTTCACAACACTTGCACTGAAATCGTTTACCCCTCGTGTGGACTGTTATGTTGTGAGCGTAAATTTGCAATATTGTACAATTTATTACAGACTGGGCATCTGAAGGCTTTCCTTCCGTGTGTGAATTACCATGTGTAGCATTACTATAGTTGCGGTCAAATTTTCTCCAACACTCAGGGCAGCTGAATGTTTTCTGAATATTGATCGATCATTCAGAGAGTTTTAAAGCCGACTGAGGTTCTCTGGTCTCCTTCCAATCAGCGCCGTCATCATTCTCAATTCAGAAGAGTTTCCAATCTTTCTTCAGTCTCTTGTGTAAAGTGGATGTGAAGTTCCTGACTGGTTCTGGTCCTCCAGTCCTCTTCATCAGCTTCTGTTTCCATGTTGAGTTTGTCTTTGATGAAGCTGTGAGACTGAGCTCCTCTTTCATCTTCTTTCACTTTTTTCAGTGGACAGGAGTGAATGGGACCTTGGTGATATCAGCCTCCTCATGCCTATCTTGCTCTCCTCCCTCCTGACTGCTCACAGTTTCCTCCCATTCCTTTAATGTGTGGGGGGGCCTCTGGCTCCTGCTGGTCCAAACTGTAGCTACACTGCAGCTGCTCAGGGAAACATCTCCCTTACACCACTGACTGCTGCTGAACATCTGCAGGAAAGAGAATGAAGAACGAACTTACTGACATCTACCCAACTAAACTCAACCAATGATAATGAGAGGTAGTTTGTCTCGTCATAATACGAAGAGGTTCTGCAAAGTAAATGTTATGACTTCACCAAAACCTTTAAGGATTTTAGTAATTCCAGGAGTTTTTTAAAATCTGTTCAAAACTTGAAGATTTACTATTTTTGTGACTTAAAAAAAACTTTTAAGGATTTTAGTTATTTCATGACTTTCTCAGACCGTAAGAATTGTAATACTCACTACATCTGAATCATGTTTCAGAGAGTTTAAAGCTGACTGAGGTTCTCTGGTCTCCTTCCAATCAGCACTGTCATCACCTCAGACCAGAAGAGTCTCCAGTCTGGTCTTCATCTCGTGATTGTAAAAGTGGATGTGAGTTCCTGGCTGGTTCTGGTCCTCCACAGTCCTCTCCATCAGCCTCGTTTTCATGTGTTGAGTTTGGTCTGCTGGCTGGAGGCTCCATTCTCTGTTCTCTCCGTTTTACTCTGATGAAGCTGTGACGCTTATGACCAAGACATTTATGCCTTTGTGACCTGATTACGCCACTGAATGTCTTATCACAAACTCACAGCTAAATCGTTTTAACCCCCCGTGTGGACTGTCATTGTGAGCGTAAACTTCCAATATGTGTAAACGGTTTATTACAGACTGAGCAGCTGAAAGTTTTTCTCCTTGTGTGAATTAGCATGTGGTGCTTCAGATCTGACTTGTAGCGAAATCTTTTAATACATTGGAGCGCTGAAGGGTCTTTTCTCCTGTATGAGTCCTCATGTGTACATCAGACTAATTACGGTCAAATCTTCTCCTCCACACACTCAGAGCAGCTGAATTTTTCTTACATCTTGAATCATGTTTCAGAGGTTTACGCTGACTGGGGTTGCTCTAGTCTCCTTCCACACAGCACTGCATCATTCTCATATTCAGAAGTCTCCAATCTGTCTTCAGTCTTGTTTGTAAAAGTGGATGTGAGTTTCTGACTGGTTCTGGTCCTCCACAGTCCTCCTCATCAGTTCTGTTTCCATGTGTTGAGTTTGTCTGGGGCTGAGGCTCCACTCTCTGTTCTCCTCCATTTGACTCTGATGAGCGGTGATGCCTTATGACCAAACATTTATCCCTTTTGACCTGATTACGACCACGAAATTCTCATCACAGAACCACAGCTAAATCGTTTACCCTTTGTGACTGTCATGGTGGGCGCAACTTCAATATGTGTAAACAGTTTATTACAGACTAGGCAGCTGAAAGGCTTTTCTCCTGTGTGAATTAGCATGTGGTGCTTCAGATCTGACTTGTAGCGAAATCTTTTAATACAATTTGAGCAGCTGAAGGGTCTTTCCCTCCCTGTATGAGTCCTCATGTGTGCATCAGACTATAGTTCGGTCAAAATCTTCTCCCACACTCAGAGCAGCATAAATGTTTTTTTTACATCTTGAATCAGTGTCAGACAGTTTAAGCTGAACTGAGGTTTCCTGGTCTCCTTTCCAAAACACTGACATCATTCTTAGATACGAAGTCTCTCCAACCTGGTCTTCATTCTCTGGTTGTAAAGTGGATGTGGTTCCGACTGGTTCTGGTTCCTCCACAGTCCTCTCTATCAGCTTTCTGTTTCCATGTGTTGAGTTTGCTCTGCTTCCTGGGGCCCGCCACCTCTCGTTTCCTTCCCTCCTCCCCGTTTTGACTCTGATGAAGCTGTGATCCTTATGACCAAGACATTTTATGGCTGTTGACCTATTACGCCACTGAAATGTCTTTTCACAAACCCTGCAGCTACATCGTTTAAACTAAAAACCCCGTGTGGACTGTCATGTGTGAGCGTAAATTTGCAAATATGTGTAAACATTTTATTACAGACTGGGCAGCTGAAAGGCTTTTCCTTCTCCTGTGGGAATTATCATGTGTTAGCTTCAAGATGTTACTTGTAGACACACGAAATCTGTTTTGTAATACACTTTGATCAGCTAAAGGTTTTTCTCCTGTATGAGTCCTCATGTGTACATTAGACTATAGTTGCGGGTCAATCGTCTCCTCACCTCAGAGCAGCTGCATTTTTTCTAAATATTGACCTATCTTTTTCCAGAGGTTTAAGCTGACTGATTGTTTCCTGGTCTCATTCCAATCAGACCGTCATCAGTCTCAAAATTCAGAAAAGTCTCCATCTGGTATTCAATCTCCGGGTTAAACTGGATGTTGTTCCTTACGGTTCTGGGTCTCCACAGTCCTCTCCATCAGCTGGTCTATTTCCTGTGTTTAGGTTGTCTCTGATGAAGCTGTGATGACTGAGCTTCCTCTCATCACTTCCCTTTTCAAAGGGACATAGTGAATGGGAACTTGGTATATCACCTCCCTCCAGCCCTTGACGCTGCTCTAGCCTCCTGACTAATACACGATCCTCCTTTTCCTTTTAATGTGTGGGTGGCTCTTTCTTGCTCCTGCGGGTCCAACTAAGCTACACTTCTGCTGCTCAGGGGAAATCCTTTCTTTAACGACCGACGCTGCTGAATACTGCAGGAACTTCTCTCACAACAATTCCTGCAGATATTCAGCAGTCTGTCGGTCGTTAAAGAAGGATTTCCCCTGAGCAGCATAAGTGTAGCTCTAGTGTGGACCCCCTTGGCAAGAGCCCCCCCCCACACATAAAGGGAACAGGAGGATCTGTGTATGAGTCAGAGGTAGAGCAGCGTCCGGGCTGAGGAGGCTGATATCACCAGTTCCCATTCACTCCTGTCCCTTTGAAAGGAAGATGATGAAGAGGAAGCTCATCCCTCCAGCTTCCTCAAGACACACTCAACACATTGAAATAGAAGCTGATGGCGGGACTGTGGATGACCAGAACCAGTAGGAACACACATCACTTTTACAACCGGAGACTGAATCCCCGATTGGAGACTTTTCATGAATTGTGAGACTGATGCACGGTGCTGATTGGAAGGAGACCAGAACAACATCAGTCAGGCTTTAAACTCTTCTGAAGATCCGTTTCAATATTTAAGAAAAAATGCGCTGCTCTGAGTGTGGGAGAAAATTTGACCGCAACATAGTCAATGCACACATGAGGACCATACAGTGAGAACAACCTTCAGCGTGCTCAATTGTATTAAAAATTTCGCTACAAGTCCCACTGAAGCAACACATGATATTCCACAGAGAAAAGCTTTCAGATGCCCAGTCTGTATAAACTGTTTACACATATTGCAAATTTACGCTCACACATGACAGTCCCACACAGGGGTAAAACGATTTGCTTCAGTGTTTGTGAAAAGACAATTTCAAGTGGCTTAATCGTCCAAAGCATAAATGTCCTTGGTCATCAGCACACAGCTTCTCAGAGTCAAACGAGGGAACAGAGGAGATTGAGCCTCCATGCAGCAGAGAACTCACCCATGGAAACAGAAGCGGATAGAGAGGACTGGTGAGTGACCAACCAGTCAGGAACTCACATTCCACTTTTGTACAACCAGAGACTGAAGCCCAGTGGAGATACGTCGTATCTAAGACTGATGTCAGTGTTTTTTGGAAGGATACCAGAGAACCTCAAGTCAGCTTTAAACTGCTGAAACATGATTCACGAGTAAAAAAACTTTAGCTGCTCTGAGTTTGTGAAGATTTGACCGTAACTATAGTCTGCTGCTACACATGAGTACTCTACAGGAGAAAGACCCTTCAGCTGCTCAAATGTGTATTACAAGATTTCGCCTACAAGTCAGATCTGAGCACCACATGCGAATTCACACAGGATAAAAGCGTTCAGCTGCCTAGTCTGTAATAAACTGTTTACCCTCTTGGAAGTTTTGCGCTCCACTTACACCACACAAGGGAACGATTAGCCTGTGTTTCTGTGATGAAGACATTTCAGTGGCGTAATCAGTCACAAGGCCCTAAATGTCTTGGTCATAAGGCATCACAGTTCATCAGAGTCAAAGAGGACACAGAGAGATAGGAGCCTCCACCAGCAGCAACTCAACCCATGGAAACAGAAGCTGATAGAGAGGACTGTGGAGACCAGAACAGTCATACACTCACATCCACTTTACAAACAAAGACGGAAACCAGATT
>NW_022605595.1:609848-609946 GCF_008692095.1 Etheostoma spectabile | reverse complement strand
GAGACTCTTCTGAATATGAGAATGATGTCAGTGCTGTGTGGAAGGAGACTAGAGAACCCCAGTCAGCTGTAAACTCTCTGAAACATGATTCAAGATGT
>NW_022605595.1:609742-609838 GCF_008692095.1 Etheostoma spectabile | reverse complement strand
TCAGCTGCTCTGAGTGTGGGAGGAGATTTGACCGTAATTATAGTCTGATGCTACACATGAGGACTCATACAGGAGAAAGACCCTTCAGCTGCTCCA
>NW_022605595.1:609438-609720 GCF_008692095.1 Etheostoma spectabile | reverse complement strand
CAAGTCAGATCTGAAGCACCACATGCTAATTCACACAGGAGAAAAACCTTTCAGCTGCTCAGTCTGTAATAAACCGTTTACACATATTGGAAGTTTACGCTCACACATGACAGTCCACACGGGGGTAAAACGATTTAGCTGTGGTATTTGTGATAAGACATTTCAGTGGCGTAATCAGGTCAAAAGGCATAAATGTCTTGGTCATAAGGCGTCACAGCTTCATCAGAGTAAAACGGAGGAGAACAGAGAGATGGAGCCTCCAGCCAGCAGACAAACTCAACA
>NW_022605595.1:609282-609423 GCF_008692095.1 Etheostoma spectabile | reverse complement strand
TGATGGAGAGGACTGTGGAGGACCAGAACCAGCCAGGAACTCACATCCACTTTTACAATCAGCGACTGAAGACCAGACTGGAGACTCTTCTGGTCCTGAGGCTGATGACAGTGCTGATTGGAAGGAGACCAGAGAACCTCA
>NW_022605595.1:608794-609272 GCF_008692095.1 Etheostoma spectabile | reverse complement strand
CTTTAAACTCTCTGAAACATGATTCAAGATGTAGTGAGTATTACAATTCTTTACGGTCTTGGAAAAGTCATGAAATAACTAAAATCCTTAAAAGTTTTTTTTAAGTCACAAAATTAGTAAAATCTTCAAGTTTTGAACAGATTTTAAAAAACTCCTGGAATTACTAAAATCCTTAAATGTTTTGGTGAAGTCATTAACATTTACTTTGCAGAACCTCTTCGTATTCATGACGAGACAAACTACCTCTCATTATCATTGGTTTGAGTTTAGTTTGGGTAGATGTCAGTAATGTCTGTTCTTCATTCTCTTTCCTGCAGATGTTCAGCAGCAGTCAGTGGTTAAGGGAGATGTTTCCCCTGAGCAGCTAGAGTGTAGCTCCAGTTTGGACCAGCAGGAGCCAGAGGCCCCCCCACACATTAAAGAGGAATGGGAGGAACTGTGGAGCAGTCAGGAGGGAGAGCAGATTCAAGGGCTGGAG
>NW_022605595.1:608274-608784 GCF_008692095.1 Etheostoma spectabile | reverse complement strand
CACCAAGTTCCCATTCACTCCTGTCCCTGTAAAAAGTGAAGAAGATGAAGAGGATGCTCAGTCCTCACAGCTTCATCAAAGACAAACTCAACACATGGAAACAGAAGCTGATGAAGAGGACTGTGGAGGACCAGAACCAGTCAGGAACTCACATCCACTTTTACAACAAGAGACTGAAGAACAGATTGGAAACTCTTCTGAATTTGAGACTGATGACGGTGCTGATTGGAAGGAGACCAGAGAACCTCAGTCAGCTTTAAACTCTCTGAATGATCGATCAATATTTCAGAAAACATTCAGCTGCCCTGAGTGTTGGAGAACATTTGACCGCAACTATAGTCTAATGCTACACATGGTAATTCACACAGGAGAAAAGCCTTTCAGCTGCCCAGTCTGTAATAAATTGTTTACACATATTGCAAATTTACGCTCACACATAACAGTCCACACGGGGGTAAATCGATTCAGCTGCAGTGTTTGTGAAAAGACATTTCAGTGGCGTAATCAGGT
>NW_022605595.1:608020-608264 GCF_008692095.1 Etheostoma spectabile | reverse complement strand
AGGCATAAATGTCTTGGTCATAAGGCATCACAGCTTCATCAGAGTCAAACTGAGACGGAGCCTCCAGCCAGCAGAGAAACTCAACACATGGAAACAGAAGCTGATGGAGAGGACTGTGGAGGACCAGAACCAGCCAGGAACTCACATCCACTTTTACAACCAGAGACTGAAGACCAGACTGGAGACTCTTCTGAACCTGAGACTGTTGACAGCGCTTATTGGAAGGAGACCAGAGAACCTCAGT
>NW_022605595.1:605399-608010 GCF_008692095.1 Etheostoma spectabile | reverse complement strand
CTCTCTGAAACATGATTCAAGATGTAGTAAGTATTAAAATCCTTGAAGGTCTTCTGGAGTAACTAAAATTATTAAACGTATTGGTTAAGTCGTTATTTTGCAGAATCTCTTCATGTTAATGATGATACAAACTACCTCTCATTATCATTGGTTTGAGTTTAGTTTGGGTAGTTGAGTTTGGGTAGTTGTCAGTAAAGTTCTTCATTTTGTTTCCTGCAGATGTTGAGCAGCAGTTGGTGGTTAAAGAAGAGGTTCCCCCTGAGCAGCAGGAGTGTAGCTCCAATGTGGACCAGCAGGAGCCAGAGCCCCCCCCACACATTAAAGAGGAGCAGGAGGATCTGTGGAGCAGTCAGGGGGGAGAGCAGCTTCAAGGGCTGGAGGAGGCTGAAATCACCAAGTTCTCATTCACTCCTGTCCCTGTGAAGAGTGAATATGATGAAGAGGAAGCTCAGTCCTCACAGCTTCATCAAAGACAAACTCAACACAACACAGAAGCTGAAGACCAGATTGGAGACTCTTTGGAACCAGAGGCTGATGACAGTGCTGATTGGAAGGAGACCAGAGAATCTCAGTCAGCTATAAATTCTCTAAAAAATACTGAAGTCCCGGTAAGTCGTACTACTGGTACCGTTGGGAAAAACATGTTAATGGGCTCTGAATGTTGGAAAAGACTTGGCTGCAAGACACTTAGGTCTTGCACGGTCAACAAGAAGATTCTGTTCAGCTGCAGTGTTTGTGACCAAAGTTTCACCTGGTACAAACAGCTTAGGAACCATCAGTGTGTTGGTCGTCAGAGTCAAACTGAGGAGAACCGAAAGGCAACTGAAAACATGCAATCAGAAGCTGGTGGAGAGTACTTTAGAGGACCAGAACCACATCCACAGACACTTTCAAAACGACCGACTGTAGACAAGTCTGTCTATGTTCGTAGTATGAGATATAGCTGTTCTCAGTGTGGGAAAATATTCAGCAACAAGCCAAATCTGAGGGTGCACATGATCATTCACTCGGAGGTGAAGCCATTGGACTGCACGGTTTTTGGGCATTGATATTTGGAGCAGAAAAAGTTATTGTGTCACATGGAACTCCACAAGAACGAAGCCTTGCAGCTGTTTGGATTTTCAGATTAAGACAAGCTGTTGTTTGGACTATAAAAGGATCTACTTCCTGTAAGGGACAAGACGGCAACAAACGCATGCAGTAACATTCACAACAGAGCAGACACTTTTCAGCATTCAATCTTTTTATCAGATGAGTGATGACAGTTTAACAAGTTACGAAACAATTAATCTATATTTCAGAGCTGCAACTTTTGGGTTCAGGGTTTCTCGCAGGCGGCAGACTTAGAAAGACACGCCTGTTGCTTTAATAACGTGTCAAAAAAAAGAAAAAAAGAGCGATATCCGCTGAGTTACTCAGTGTCCTGTTTTCTCCCCCTCATTCCAAACTACGCAGTTGACAACTTGCAGGTGGAGACAGGCTTGTACACGCCTCTGTGGACTTGTGTCAGTCTCGCAAGCTGTTTCAGAGAAGTGGCTGCATGTGTCAGACAATGCACAGAACGTTAACCGGTACAAGCCTTCAGCTGTCAGCGTGTCAGAGGCTCCCGGACGGTGAACAAAGACTCTGTTTCTTGTCAGTCAATGGTTGATCAGTTATTTCATTTCATTGTGCTTTCTTTTGGAAGGCTGGCTGCCAAAAATCAACACTTACTTGTTAATGAATTACCCTGAGGTAAATGATAGCTATCAGTAAACAGAAGCTGTCTGTCCGGCAGACAGCAGAGGGACAGAAGAAAGTAGCTGCACCTTCCCCAAAAGGAAGACTAAAAAACAGAACTATTTTGGTACAAACATTTAATCGCCATGTGGCAAATAGATAGACATGGATATAATTTATAATTTATATATTATAATTATTTAAATTTAATGTTTAACAAATAGTTGTTAATTGTAGGCTACAGAGTCTCCTCCCCCTTCCCCTGGTCAGATCATCCTACCCCCTTAACTAATTGTCTGCGGGAAACCCTGGGGTTAAACTGAGCTCGCAGATTTCTTTTTTTTTATATCACACATTTTTTGATGCACTTTCTGTGATTAGAGCCTTACATCTTTTCTATTATGCGATTATCTATTCACCACAATTCTGTTTTGTATTCCCAGAAGTCCATTATTACCACAAATGTATATTTTATATTTTGGACATATATTTAACTGCTGTACTATTTACTATCATAGATTTTCATTTTTACAATGAATTTGATTTTGTACATATTTAGTAAGCATTGTTGGAGCAAGCCTATAATATAAAAACTGCTGCTTTTTGATTGTTGTGCATATGACAATAAATGACAATCCCTGCAGATAATGCGTGTGAAAGCTGAAAATTGTTTTCACCAAACTCAGATCTTATAGCAGGTTCCATTGAAACAGGAATTGAGGAAAAATATCTCCACATTTCAATGAGAATAGTTTTGGTTTTGCGTTTAGGGAGTCTGAAATAAATTTTCATGTAACTGGAATCCACATAATTCAGCTGCATAGAGTAACTGAAATAGAAGGCAAGGCAGCTTTATCTGTAGAGCACATTTCAGCAACAGGGCAATTCAAAG
>NW_022605595.1:604895-605389 GCF_008692095.1 Etheostoma spectabile | reverse complement strand
TAAACTAGCAGAAAATAGATTTCCTGCAGGAAATAAGTGTGAATGCTGAAAAGCTCAACTGGATTGGTGTAGAAGTAGAAGTAGTAAGAGTCGTTGGGCTGAGGTCCACAGAGAAGAGTTGATCTGAAAGCACTTTAAGCAGATCGCTGGTTTCTGTTATTACACAGAGAAGTTCATGTCACTGTATTGTGTCAACAGTTAACTTTTTTAATATTGTATGTTGCGTTTTCTTTTGCGGGGGTGCAAATGTTCCGCCAAAACAAGTTCCTTCGTTCTACTATTTAGCAGAGCCACCGTTGCTGCAGCCCGAGCTTAGCACCCCCCAGGCCCGCCGTGACGGATTTAAAGTAGGGATGCAACAGTATGAACAATTAACAGCACAGTTATAATGACCAAAATGATCAGGGTTTTCAGTTTTATTGTAGTATTTTTAAACGTTTGTTCAATATGTTTAGAAAGCGCTGATAGGCCTACGCAAGATGAAATAGTTTCAA
>NW_022605595.1:604452-604629 GCF_008692095.1 Etheostoma spectabile | reverse complement strand
AATTAAAATGTAAAGCTGTACAAATGAACAAGTAAACCTTAAAAAAATAAGACAAAAGCGAGTGAGTTATGCATTTAAAATAAATCGCTGCTATAAACAAATTACAAAAATAACTAAAATTATATGTAACCAAATCCAAATGTTCAAGTGTTGATGACATTAAAATTAAAAAACAAT
>NW_022605595.1:604087-604442 GCF_008692095.1 Etheostoma spectabile | reverse complement strand
TTACAGAACTGATACTTCTGATCTAGCATCATGCATGTGCCTCTGGTCACTTGAGATTAAAATGTTGTTTGGTGTAAGAAGTGATCTAAGAGTGGAAAAGATATAAAATATACCCACTGGCACTGAGCAGTCTCTCAGAGGGACCCCTGGTTGCTAGGATACACACACACAACAGCTTTCATGCGATCCTAGCAGGATTCAAGTTCAAGACCTTTATTTGTCCCCGAGGGGGCAATTCATTTTGCTGCAGTATGATGGATCCTGCCTTTTTAATCACATGTCTATTTTACATGTGAGGTAGATGAGGCAGCTCTGATGCCTGCCCCCCCCCCCCCCCCCCCCCCCCCCCCCCCCC
>NW_022605595.1:602745-602978 GCF_008692095.1 Etheostoma spectabile | reverse complement strand
GGGGTGTATACTTATACCCCTGTATTTTAAGGAAGAACATTTATTTATTTATGAAAACATTATTCATTCACTAAGAAAATTGGTGTCCTTAAAGGTTGAATTTTCCTAATTGTTTTTTAAATTAAGGCATTAAGATCAATTTTTTTTATTCCTTTTTTTAATCAACTTTAGCATTGGTGTGTTAACTTTCTCAAGTATATGTTTGTGGAAGTAAAAGCAACAATGTTTTGTAT
>NW_022605595.1:602219-602735 GCF_008692095.1 Etheostoma spectabile | reverse complement strand
ATCAGTGTATCGACTGTTGTGAGTTACACACGGCCGAAAAAATACATAAATAAATGTTGACCTTCAGATGAAATTACACTGAAAGACCAAAACTTGAATCTTTTTCGGGGCATTTTCAGCCTTTATTTTTTAACAGGACAGCTGAAGATATGAAAGGTGGAATGACATGCAGCAAAGGGACACAGGTTAGAGTCAAACCTGGACCTGCTGCGTCAAGGAGTAAACATCTATACATGGACACCCGGTCTACCAACTGAGCTATCTGGGCACCACCAAGACTTGTTGCTTATGTTTGACATATTAAAAGGAAAGGGAAACAAACTACCATCACCTTTACTCTGACCATTTCTTTATTAAATTTTCTTTCTTCAAACGTGTGTTTTAAACATTTATCTTCCTGCATGTTTTCCAGAGAAAGTCTGGAACACTTCCGGACTTTTATTTTGAAGCTCCTGCAACTGATCTCCACCGGAAGCTGTAGTCCTGACCGCGGCTAACTTCCCCCTCTGACCAAGA
>NW_022605595.1:601387-601642 GCF_008692095.1 Etheostoma spectabile | reverse complement strand
ACTATTTTTAGCGTGTATAGAGCAGCATATCTCCACCAGACTCCATGTAAATAATCAGCTTTATTCGCCAGGTATGAGGACACATACGAGGAGTTTTCCTTTGGACCATCGTTGCTCCCAATGTGCTTACACAATACAAAACAACCAAAACAAAATCACATAACCAGCTGATCTCAGAGCGAAGGAGACGGTTTCTGTCTGCTTCTGTTCTGCAGCGTCTATTCAAACCCACCAGACTCCATGTAAATAATCACT
>NW_022605595.1:599872-601346 GCF_008692095.1 Etheostoma spectabile | reverse complement strand
AAAGTGGACAGAAACTAAATAAAACTACCAAAAGCCGTCTTGGTTCATCTTTCCTCTGTTCCAACAATCTGGTCTGGTTGACAATAACCCTTAATATACCCATTTACATGTGGAGATATGCTGCTCTATACACGCTAAAAGTAGTGATTATTTTACATGGAAGTTGGTGGAGATATGCGGCTCTCTACACGGTTTTAAAAGTAGTGATTAGTGAATATGGAGTCTGGTGGAGATATGTGCTCTATACACACTAAAAATATGAATTTCATGGAGTCTGGTGGAGATATGCTGCTCTTACAGCTAAAAGTATGGATTATTTCATGAGATCGTGGAGATATGCTGCTCTATTTACACATAAAAGTAGTGATTATTAATGGAGTCTGGTGGAGATATGCTGCTCTATACACGCCTAAAAGTGAGTTGCACTGGAGTCTGGTGGGTTGGAGATATGTGCTCTATCCACCACTAAAAAGTAGGATTACTACCGGTCTGGAGACTGGCCCTAGTCCAGTATGCTTATAAACTAATAAGTATTGTGAATATTTACATGGAGTCTTGTGGGATATGCTGCTCTGACCCGGTAATAAGTACGTGATTCTTTCACCATGGAGTCGGTGGGAGATAATGATGCTCCTAATCCATGCTATAAAGTATTGCCTGATTATTTACATGGAGTCTGGTGGAGATATGCTGCTCTATACACACAAAGTAGTGATTATTTACATGGAGTCTGGTGGGTTTTGGTGATTTTGGGGCTGTTTTCTAGATAAACAAAGGCACAGCATTGCGTGCAGGGCTTCAGAATAACTTTTTGCCTTGGTTGCACTGATGCACCCAAATTTTTCCTTGTGTCATCGGTAATGCCACAATTTCTTTTTATTACCCTTAATATACAGTACATGTATATTACATAAATGATTTTTAAACAAGAATAAGATGTAGGTAAATGCTTTTTTTATTTGAAGCACAATTATAGTGTATATAAAAATATTTTAAAAATTCAAATTAAAAAAGTAGCCTACTTAACTGAACTGATACATAACATTTTACGGTTCAAAGTCTTATAGCTTAAATCATCTTAAAGGAGAACTCCAGCCAATTTTTACCTGAATCGCGATCGCTAAATGGCTACGAGTACTGTCGATAGGAAAGGAAAAAAACAAAATTGGAGCTAGCAAACGTGAGTTGCTGCAGCTATGGCCAGCGCTCCCAGTTAGCTGAAATGCCAGTTTTGGGGGGGGCATATTATAGAGTGCTTTTAAGCCTCTTAACAGACACAAAATACGATTAAATTGTATGTGCAACATGAACAAGGCCCTTACGTGACAACAAGATGCGTTTTCAACTCAGACATTGTGAAGAAACCGTTTGAATACAAAGTTTGTACTGTCCAGGGATGAGCGAGTACAGCGTTATCTGTATCTGTACTCGGACTGGGTGGGGCCTAACCCGGAAGTGGGTCGGGTTCTCTTGA
>NW_022605595.1:599735-599862 GCF_008692095.1 Etheostoma spectabile | reverse complement strand
GCTTTAACCGGTATGTTATTTTAAGCATGCTATTGATATGGGTTGATCATAAATTGTTATATTTATTGTTGATTAGAAAACTATTTACATGACAGCATCGAGCTTCAGATCAATGGTGTTGTCATGG
>NW_022605595.1:573754-599710 GCF_008692095.1 Etheostoma spectabile | reverse complement strand
GGTAGAAAATATTACCATTAAGGCCCTATCTAGTGCGAAGGTTACAGGCTACAGTATTTACTGTGCCACCAATGGCATCTGGGAAATGAGGAAAGGGCAGGAATGACACCCACTACTATATGGCTGGTAAATTTTTTTTCTTGAGCTGTTTTTTGACAAAACCACCTCGCCCATTTAGCCATCCATATCGTCCTGGGGTCGTTTCTCAGGGGCCCAGCTCCAGTAGGTAGACCCCAAACTTCCCTTTCCCGAGCCACATCACCACTCCGACTGGGGGGAGATACCGCTGAGGCGAACATCCCAGGCCAGCTTGGAGATATAATTTTATTCAACCTAGTCCTGTGGGTGCTTTCCCTAGGTTGTAGCGTCGGTCCTCCACTGGACTATCCTGGGTCCCTATATACTTCGTTTTACATCGCTTGACAGAACATCCAATTCAGGGGCCACTAGATAGAGTTCCGGATGTGATTTGCCAAAAATAACATGTAAGACATTCTCTTAAACACCCAAAAGGTCATATTATTCGTATCAGACAGCACCATACCACTGACTAATGGCTTTATTGAAACGTTACATGTAACATACTTCAGATCTTTGTCTTATTGACCTTACATATGGTTATTAACGTTTAATAGTGATTCATCGGAACTTTAACAAATATACAGCTCTACGCAGTGGCGATAACCGATGTCGAACCATGATACATAGACAAGGAAAGTCTAAGTCTATGGCCAACCAGCAGTATCCCTGTGTTTTCAAGACATTTCTTTAAACCAATCACAACCGTCTTGGGCCGCGGTAAACAACACCGCGCGTCTGGACGGACCGCAGATTTGTCAGCAATTCGCCTTATCCGGTTCTTGACCTACCTAGTCCAGAGTCCTCTCTGTGACATCCACACGAGTCCAAAACTCCCCAAAACAAAGGAAGAAGACATTGGCGAAAATGCAACCGGTATGGAAGTTCCGGCAGCCCGAGTAATCCCGAAGTGAACGCCATGATCTAGCAACCTGCGGATTGGCTCACAGTTGGTTAAATCATTTTGCTTTAGCCTACAACATCCGGGACGGTTGAGGTTCATCACATGCTCGCTTCAACTAGCCATCAGAGGGGAAATGTGTGGTTGAGCAGACCTCGGCCACAGCGATGACGCTGTTAAGGGCTTTGAGTCGTCAAACGCGTTAATAATAAATAATAAAGTCCATTGGACAGTACTCATGTTTCACAGATCCAGGCAGGGAAGATAAATTCTAAATATTCACATTTAACTCCCCTCGGTTTCTCTCACTTTGTGACCACGATCTCGGTCGCTGGGGTCAAACGGACCCGTGCCTGATTTGGGGTTTAAAAAGTAATTCTGAAATACCATTTTACTTACTTCCTAATCTATTAACAAATGTGTCTTTATCTCAATTTCCCCACAGCTTATAACTTATATTTGCGAATGCCATCAGTCTCTATAGGACACAATTAAACATTGAATGGGGTTCGTGTTGGGCATTTGATAAAATCCACAATAGCAAGAACATAGTGCATATCCAGGAATATGCTCTGAATCGCGTCAGAATGCTGTTCTTTTAACAAACAGGCAATAAAGGAAAGGAACGTTGATTTCAGTAGAAAAAATTTAACTTGGACCATTTTTACTTCCTGTAAAAATTTGAACTGGGTCAATTTGACCCGGTCCCTTACAAGGGTTAAGAATCTGAATCCGCCAGAAGTTATTTCACTTTAGTTGTCAATTGGAATCATAATCTCTAAACTCAACTGCTTGAGTCCGGCTTATTTAATGTGAATCTTTTCCCTCGTTTTTTTCTCTTTGAGGGTTTAGTGGAATAAAAACAAGACTTTGGTAAAACCTGATCCCAATATCATTACAAGAGATTTTTTGTGCACTCGGAACACTCTATTCCAGGAGTTCCGCTTTTCCAGGAATCTTTAATACCACGGACATTATCGACATAAAATCGTTGCTGCAGCCATCGGATGTTTCGTCTTAGCGCGTGATTCTTTGTGTTCCAAAAACCCAAATATTTTTAGGGAAATATATATAACCATAACAGAGAACTGAAAACCTCGCCCAGACTTGAGAGGACGAAAAACCGAATTTGTCCAGTATTGGAATCAAACCCTCTGTGGAGGGAAAATTGGTCATTGGAACAATAGTAGGCTCAAAATCAATTGGGGTGGTTTGGTCCTTGTTGTATTGAAGTGTGGGTATTGTTTGGTTGCGTCGCGTTTTTAGTGTGTTCAATACCTAGAATTCGCGTGGTTTGTTGGAAATATTAGTATGTGTGGTATTAATTTATATTTAATATTTAGTTTTTTTTCCACAAGCCGCTGGATCTCCGCCTAAAAATCTAAGCACTTTACACGATTAAATCGTATTAATCAAAAATAGTTAATAAAATCATCAAATAGATAGTGGACTATCACAAAACACTCATCCATTGTTATGACTCTGTAAATAGACTTTGTGAATTTAGATGTATCGCTATCAAAGAAGACATTGAACTCCAGGATTTTGTTTGCCGATTGATTTATTAAACCCTTTTTTCTCCTCAAAAAACCGCTCCCTTTATTATTTCCAGATTGGTTTTCAAGTAAAATGTTTCACGCTAGAACAAGCTCCAAATATGGTGCAGCGTTGTTTCAGCTTCCACACTGTCTGACTGCCAACATCTGAGTGCGAGCGTCTCAATTACAGATTATAATCGCGTTTGGTTCATACAATGTCAGAAAATATTGAAATTGTCTCACAGTTTTCTCTAAATCTCCGCTGATGTCTTTTAACCTACTTGTGTTTGTCTTCCTGTGACCAGGAACACATTTCCCCTTCTCAAATTTTTTTATGAAGTTTTTTGTATTTTTTTCATTTTTTTCCATATATGTTGACCGCGTTTTCCAACTTTTTCACCAAATGTCTACTTCCTTTATTTTCAGATATAAAAAAAAATTTTAAAATTGGGTTCAAAGTTGACCTGCAGATCTACATGAGGGTTCAAATGTCTCGTTCTGTCCAAAACACCAAAGATATTCAGCTTTAAGGTAAGGCGCTATGCTGTGCCAAATGCATTGTTGTATCTGAACTCACCGCCAAACAAATCCACTTCTTGGTAGCAAAACACCATGAGCCAAAGACACCAACGCTATACTTGAGTAAAATGTCTCAGTTTATATTTTTTTTAATTAATCATTATCACTGTAGTTGCATTCATTTTTTTCTTTATCGAATTGACTGATTATTTTGATTAATCGTTGCACACGGCAGACAAACTTGCCCCCCCCGAGTGGAAAACACTCAATAAATCATGCACTTGTTTCCTCTGTAATATGACTACATTAACTCGAAGTGTCCGGGTTCTGCAGGTTTCCCAAGTCGACTTGTAAGTCAAATGTAGACAACAGTACCTTAATGTTATAAATCTGTTATTGATCCCCGTGGGGAAAGTTGCACATTGCGTCCCACTAAGGCCTGCGCCACCAGAATTTAGAGCGACTTGTGGTTCCTAGATTCTCTAAAGTAGAATGTCAGCCTTGCCCTGACTTTCAGGCTACCCTCTGCTGAGGCGACCAAGCTCCCGTTCTGGGTCCGGCGACCAGAGGCCTATCAGCTATCAGTCTCCTCTGCTGGGACCAGCTCCCAGCGGGTCCGGAGCAGACACCGCTCCACATTTAGAGTAAGTTACAACTCTCGTCTTTCGACTGCAACGCATATATATATAATTGGTACATTATATGTGGGTCTAGAAATGTGTCCTGATTTTAACTCTTTCTGTTATGATTTGCTACTATAAATAAATTGAAATCATTGTTTTTTTTTAAATACCTTGATATGGACCATTCAAACAAAAAATCTGTTTTATGCCTGTTGTACGATTTAGGACCATAACACAAAAGCTGAGTGGCAGCAATATAGTTGCATGTTGCTGTTCATATACATCCCGCACACAGAAATAAATAAGAACATTCTTAAAGCGCTGAAGAACATTTCAGAGCATGAGAGTAGCCACTTGCTCTTTCGTCATCAAGGTTGGCAGGCGACAGCAATTCTCTTAAAAAACTTATGCGCTGCTTGCTATTGTAAAACGACAATGCTGTTAATCTCATGGGTTTGCGCTTTTGAAAGGTCGAGGCAATCACGCAAGCGGCATAAGGAGAGATGGGGTTTTCGTGACCCAAGGGTAGTGCAACTGCATAGTTGGAGCCCACCCCCCTCCCCAGAGGAAATCAAGGCGTTTAGGCGGCTTACATGGACACAGAAACATTAAGACCGTGAACACAACCCAGAGTCCTGTCCTCCAGAGAGCCTTCACTCCCTATTATGCCCCATTGAAACCACTCAGACTACTTTTTAAGACCCCGCAGGAAAACCCTACCCACACACACATCAGATGTGATCCAAATCTGACCGAGAGGGATTAAACACAATAAAACGGTATGGTTTTTGACGACGACGGCTTATTGGGCTTTTTCCACAAACGCTCACTATAGAGTTTTCTCCCGGTGTTGATGGTCATGGGGCTTTCCGTCAGGTGCAACGTTTCGTTTTGAAGGCCTTTTGCCGCAAACGACAAGCAGCTGAAGGAGTTCTCTCCCGGAGGTGAATCCGCAATGTGTGTCTTCAGTTGCCCGTCAGGTGCTGAAATGTTTCCACCCCTGCACTCGGAGCAGCGGAACACCTCCTCTCGGCTTGAGCCTTTTGTTTGGGCTGCTGTCGGCTGCGACACATCCCCAACACCTTGTGGGGTTTCAGCTGCGTACCACGTGAAATTTTTTTGCTATTGCGATCGTGCTGCAGCTGAACCGTTTCTCCTCCGGTTGACAACCGACAACGGCAGCGTCATGGCGTCTTTAATGCGCCAAATCTTTTATCCCTGCAAAAAGGTTGCATACTAAATGGTTTCTCCTCCCTCTCCCGGGTGAATGCCGTCCACGTGGACTGCAAACTTGTGCCTTTCTGTCTGAAACTTTTGTCGCAAAAGTAGCGACTCACTGAAACGGCTGCTTCCCGTCCTGTGTTGTAATCCTGCAGGTGTCGGCCCAAAATGTTTCCGCTGCAGCTGAAACGTGTTCTGACACCACGGCAGCAGCTGAACTGGTTTCTGTTTTCTCCTCCTGTGTTCGTTCTCCAGTGGCTTCATCAGATGGGTCCTACGCAAAAACGTGTCTCGCGCACGCGCCGCGACCTCAGTAGCAGCTGAACGCCTCTTTCTCCTCACGGCAGCGTCGGAGTTTGAACCTGTACTGAGGCGCTGCGCGCTCATTTCCAAACCTTCAATCGCTCGCTTCGGCTTTTCCGTTCTGAGCGTTTATAAATCGTCAGCACCTTCCTGTGAATTTACTTTTGTGATTCCACCTTCCCCGCTGGTTCTGATCGCGTGTCGCTAATGTTGCACTTCGCAGCCATTTTCCTCTCTCCTGTGGGACCTCATCGTGCCTGGCCTGACATCTCCATGTATCTGAAAGTCTTTTACAGACCGGCATCGACAGGCTTCCCTCCCGTGGGGTGGAGTCACCATGTGACTGATTGAGTTCCCCTGTTGAGAAATCTTTTTTACGCAGAAGAGCAGCTAAAAGGCTTTTCTCTCCGTTTAGAATTCTCAGGTGCGTTCAGTTCTTTGCTTGCCGAGAATCTTGACCAACTCAAGCCAGCTTGAACGATCTCTCCAATGGAAGTACATTAACATATCGCCGACAGTGACTTCACTCATTCCTCAGAGAGTTTAAACCTGACTGAGTGCTCGCCTCTCCTCCTAAAAACAACCCCAATCACCATCACTGACTTTCAGTCTCAGATTACTGAAGCCTGGTCTTTAGTCCTGATTTAAAAGTAGAATGTGAGTTCCATAGGCTCGTTCTGGCCAACATCCCTCCATCTGCTCTCTGTTCTCCATGTTTGCGTGTGTCCTCCTGATGCCGCTGTGAGGACTGAGCCTCCTCTCCTCATCTTCACTTCTTCACAGGGACAGGAGTGAATGGCGAACGTGGGAGATCAGCCTCCTCCAACCCGTGAAGCTGCTCTGCCCTCCTGACTGCTCACCGGTTTTCCTCCTGTTCCCCTTTAATGTGTAGTGGGGGCTTCTGGCTCCTGCGCGCTCCCTCTTCCCAAACATCACTTTCAGAACATCGAGGAGGTAAGCTGAAACAAATGGGAGTCTTTAAACGATAGCCCACAACTTCTGTTCACAATTATGTTACGTTAAAAGTCTCTGTGGAGTCTTTCTCAATCATACTGACATGTAGTAATGTTTCTTCTCCCATAGCTACCCTAATCATCCACCGCGCCCTGTTGCGTGAGTCTGCCATGATAGAGCTTTTTTGGTGACCACAAGCAAAAGAATAGCCCCAAACAATCTTAATGAGTTAACTGTTGCACACCCAATACACTTCTTGCAATTTACACTGCTCCCCGCTTTCTTGTGTTCATATTTTTCAACATCGCAATGTCAACACTTTACATCTTATTAGGTTAGAATTGATATCCACATTCCTGCCACAATTTTTTTTTTCACAAAGTGTAATGTTTTATTGCAACGCATGAAAAAACTAAAGTGCCCAACATAGCTACTTTACTGAGCCTGTAACATAGAGGCTCAACAGGAGAAGGGACACTTTAAAACCTATTCTATACCTTCGGTTTAAAACTCAAGTTGGAGCGTTTGTGATGCATCCGGGTCATCGAAATGTAAGAATATACTAGAATTATCCTTGCAGCAGCCCACAGGGGAAAGTCCAATTTACACTCTGTTGCTATGACACACAGCCTGACTACACACAACACACATGCTCAGGCCTATACATGCACTAAGGGGGGGGGGGCTGCCCATAGGAACCTGAACCAACGACCCTCCGGTTCACAACCCAACTCCCTACGGACTGAATGCTACTTCATGAGAATCAAAGTTATTCAAAATAAAACTATAATTGTTTTTTTAATGAATTGTAAATGGAGAACTGTTCCTCCAGCGTCCCCCCCAGGTGTCCCTGTTAACACACTGACGGCGACAACGTCTCTCGTGGTGCTTCATTACAATCATCATCAGGACAGACATGGGCGTTGCTGTGTGTGTCTTGGGTGTATGCTATGTGTGTTGTGTTTGTTTATCTGTCCCCTTTTGTGTTTGCGATTGTGTGTCTGGGTGATTGTGGTGTGTGTCTTTGTGCTTGCGTACATTTTTGCGTGAGTGTGTGTCTGTAGGAGTGTGTGTATTCTGTCTGTGTAGGGTGTGTCTGTGCTTCAGCATCGTGGCCCCAATCAATTAGCCAGGTATTTTGTAACCTTCTGCATGTTTGTGTGCTTTGCACGTCTCTCTCGCCATCCATCTTTATAACCATGAGTCTGGGAATACTCAATTCTTATCGGCTCAGATGTCAACTAAAAAGTAAACAGACGCTGCTATAGCCCGTGTAGCTCCAGAGCTCGCAGCATGCTACCAGCTAGCAGGCTAACGTTAGCTCTAGTGGTGGCGGCCTCTCAGACTAACCTGCCCCCCCCGCTTGGTCTCCTCCCGCTAGTCTCCGGGGTAGCTCCATCTCGTATGAACTACTAAGAACGCTGTTTGGGATTCCCGGATTTGCTTCACTAACGGCTTCTTCTCTCCTCACTGCTCCCGCTGCGTCGCACCCGGAAACTACAGCAGCACACTTTCCGGGCCGGGGGGCCGCTGGCAAAATAAAAGCCCCGGTATTGAGGCTCGTTCGAGATGATCCATCGGCGCAGAATCATCACCGTGCGATCCGGCTCCCGTGCATGCTGTTCAATTTTTGTGTCCGACTTGATCCCGACTTGCTCTGGACGTCATGCCACGTGGCACCGGAAATCTCAACGAGAGCAAGGCGGCCGCAGTTTCTGAACGCAGGCGGGCATTTGCTTTTCACCAACTGCACAGAGCCAGGCGGACCCGAGCATGCGGGAACGACCGGCTTCTCAGTTGATTTAACACCTGATAGGTGTTACAACAGATGACGTTATATACATTTTTACATTGTTGTTGAATCGGAGGGATTCTATAGCTATTTTGTCTGATGTTTAAAAGACTTATTCGTCCCGAACACCTTTTGTTGGCTTGACTTAAGTTTCGAATCAGGAGACTAAATCTGAATCAATCACGGAATCATCTCCAGGCTGTTGTTCATTAACCCAGATCTGTCTCATGTAGAGGTCTTTGCCAGCTACTCTGTCATAACTCAAAACAACCTGGAGACTGTGTCCCAGCTGGTATGAGGGTCTGATTAATTTTTATTAAATCGGAATCGCACATACCACAGTGTTGTCATCACGTCCTGTCCAGCCTGAGGAGCTGGAATCGGCTGTAACTGTCCCCCTTTCCCCGGAGCTTTCTGTCCCGCCCCCCGCTGCTGCTGCGCCTGCTCTCGTCCACTTACAGACGAGCGCATTCATCCTCGAACGAGCCTACTCTTCATTAAACACCAGTCCCGAAGCAAGTCAGCAGTCATAGGCGATCTTTACCTGTTCAACTTCTTCGTATTGGGACTTGTTATGCACTAGAAACTGCACGCCCAACGCGCGGCAGACACACACAGAAAAGGAACACACATCCACACTACACACAGAGAACACACGTCGCAAGCAAAGCAGGCAAGCACCGCAGCACACACAGAAGAACTCGGCGCGGCACACACATGAACAACACATCACACACTATTATGCTAATTGAAAACATTTCTACCATGTTACTCATGCTTGCTTATTCATTTACACGCCCACACCCTCTTTCTATACCCTGTTGTCTGTCATGTTGTCCTCATGAATTTAATATGAATCCACACAAATTAACGAAACATAAAATCCTGGGTAGCCTTTCACGAGATCCAGTTTCCCTGAGGATTCACTGCTCACATGTATGTTTAACAATGAACCACAATTTATAAAAAAAATGCCAACAATTACTTCAGGTATTTTAATAGTAATCCTATGCCAAAACAGGAGTATACAGGCTTTAGTCCACCTTATGCCCAATTATATTATGCACTTATCTTTACAACCGATGAGCTAGAGGGGGATTCCGATGCACGCTCTCATCTTTCAGTTAAGGGTTCCTTCGCTTTAAAAACATTAAGATCCCCGATTTACAAGATTCAAGCAAAAAAAGAAATGTTAGCGACCATCCACATTAGGAGTCTGCAGCCAGCCAGACAGTCTGGACCTTGTGTACGGCGGCTTTGCTCAGTGTAGAGCGTATTGCCTTCCATCTAAGGTTGGTGGTCGATCCCCGCCCCGGCGTCTGTCGAAGTTCCTTGGGCAAGACACGAACCCCCCCGATTTGCCCCCGGCGCTGGCTCGCATCGGAGTGGTGATATGTGTTTGAATGTTATAATCGATGAGCAGCATACCCAAACCCCGGGGTAATACCTTGTACGGGCAGCCCCCCGGCCAACATTGTAGGAATGTGTGTGAATGGCTGAACATGGTTCCGTCGTTAAAAGCGCTTTGAGCATTGTTAAGACGGAAAGATTATAAGAAATACACACATTTTAATTTAACCCCAAATAATTGATTCCTGTAGTGTCATGAGGGTAGTGCAGCGGGTTCACAAGCTTAGCCCGTCCTTAAAGGTGCCCCGCCACCACAAAACGTTTTTACTTGCACTTTTTTTAAACAAAACCTGTGAGTGTGTTTGTGTGTGTTTGTGTGGTGTGGTGTGGGTTGTTTCAGCTCTAGCCACGAAAAGAAATGGAGGAGAATCAGACCAATCACAACAGCTGGTCGGTCCTGACGTCCATTGCTGCCGAGCTCATAATATTCATTAGCAGGGTAAGGAGTGCTGATGCAAGAAACTCATTAGCTAGCCTGTTACAATCAGAGTTCAGCCGCTTAGCTGTTAAATAGTATGAACTGGCCCCAAATGGTGAGCTGAGTCTTCCTGCAGCTTTCTATACCACTCTAGAATGCGCTTGAAACATGTAAACATGGTAACCAGTTAGAGAGTCCATGGCAGACCTTCAACCTCCCACAGGTCAGAGATAAACGTGTTGAACCTTACGCCCTATTGCATGGTATAGTATTATATAGTACCCTCGTGTAATTAGAAAATTACCCCCCCACATCTGAGTTTCTTTGTGGCGCATTCACACAATTTAAACCGATTCCTGCTTTTACTTGAACTTACTGACACATCTCTACTCGAGAGTTTGGGTGGAGGCGCCCGGATGACGGCTAGGGCCAGAGAGCGCCACTCCAGGGTTGGGGTTTCGTATCTTTTTGGCCGGCCCGGTAGACCGTTACCCCTGGTAGGCTCATAACCCTATCCTACAGTCATCCCTCCGAGAGTAACGTACGTGGAGCACGTTGATCTCGGGGACGAAGGTCTCCGTGTTGACAGAGGTCCAGACTAGGTTGGTCATTGAAGCGGCATCCACATCCCTGTGACGTACCCCTAGCCCGCCTTCCGCCAGAGAGATCGTAATGTGCACCTAGGAATTATCAACAATGAAAAATTATATACCGTCGATTCCCGGGAGTAACGTGTCACTTATCTGCCACAGGACGGTTCGGGGGAATATTTAACTCTTCAAAACTTTTAGACACAGGATTGATCACACGTCTGTATTCTTCCAAATGACTAGAGGTCCCGAGCTAATACTAATCCCGTCTCTTTAGCCACGTGTGTGCATAGAAAACACGGGTCGGAGGTAAAAAACACAAAGTTCACCCGCTAAGAAACAATGACAATAATTTTAGTGGCAGGGCAACAGAAGACCTGCCGGTCAAGTTGTGGGCGTTTACATCTCCCCTCCGTTCTTCTTCTCCTGGGATGCTTCAATGTGTGTTCTCTGCACATCTCCCTCGGTTGTGCAAGAAAACTTCCTGCCGACGGGCGCAGACGGCCTCCTGTCGCCGGTTGAGTCCTCCGTGTCTCGTACCTCTCCGATCCCGTGCAAAGATTTTGACATGACTGCGCAGCGAAGGGCTTCTCTCTCCGGTGTGGACTATGATATTTGTGTCTGTAAATTCCTCGTCTTTGTGAAAGACTTCTTACAAACATGCAGCTGCAAAGGTTTTTCCATGCGCCAGCGGTGAGTTCTGTGTGCCTCATCACATTTCTCCTGTCCTTAAATCTTCCTCCCACACTCAGAGCATCTGAGAGGCTCCTCTCCTGCATTATTCTCACACGTGGTAGTTCCTCTGTAGACTCCCTCTGTGAAAACATTCCTGACCGACTTTTTGGAAGGGGGGCACTAAAAGGTTTTTCACCTGTGTTAGTCATTATGCTGTCTGTTCAGATTTCCTTTTTGAACCGAATCTTTCTCCCACACTCGGAGTCAGCTAATGAATTCCTCACATCTTACTCATGTTTCTGAGACAGTTTACAGATGACTGAGGTTCAGGCTCTGCCCCTCTGTTCTCCTCATGTGACTCCTGATGAATTGCGATGACTGACGACCAGACATTATGTCTTTTTGCTCTGTAACGCCAGGCAAAATGTTTGTTTTACAACCACTGCAGCTAAATGTTTTTTCTTCTCCTTTGGTGGAACTGCGGTCATGTGTCTTCGAAAACACGCCACGTATCTGTGGAAAAAGATTTCTTACAAACGGAGCACTGAAAGGTTTTTTCCTCCAGTGTGGATTCTTATATGTGGCTTCAGAGTGAACTTGCGCCAAATCTTGTTACCCACTCAGAGCACTGAATTTTTTCTAAATGTTGAATGATACTGTTTCAGAGATGTTAAACCTGACTGAGTGCTCTCCTCCCAAGCACACCATCACTGACTTCAGTCTCTTAAAGAGGCCTCCTGTCCTGATCTTCCGTCTCTGGTTGTAAGTGTCCTGGCTGTTTCTGGTCCCTGCAAAGTCCTCTCATCAGCTCTTTTTCATTTGTTTGATTTGTCTCTGAGGAAGCTGTGAGGACTGAGCTTCCTCTTCATCTCTTCACGCTTCACAGGGACAGGAGTGAAGGGAAACTGGTGATATCAGCCTCCTCCCCCTTGAAGCTGCCTCTCCTCCCTGACGATAACACATTTCCTCTTGTTCCTCTTTAATGTGTGGGGGGGCCTCTGCTCCTGATAGTCAACACGGGAGCTACACCTCCTGCTGCTCAGTTGGACCCTCTTCTTTAACCATGCTGCTGAACTCTGCGGAAAACACGAGAGACTTACCCCTACACAGAGAGAAAAGCATCAACATTACAGAGTCTCGTTTCAAATCCTTTACGTTTAAAAAAAACTGGTATTTCATGTTTTCTGCATTCAACTGCAGCCTGATGCTGTAACGACTGGCAATTATACCTAAGGCTTATCTTATTCTTAGTTAATTTTCGGATCTGATTTGATCATACTTAACGAACAGGGACTACTTTGTGTCTATAGATAGACAATATTTTAGACATATGAATGCAGAATTCCCCAAGGCTCCGTTGTGGGGCCCTCTTTCGGTTAACATCGACTCGATCAGATAAAATTAACGTTGTCCTGATATTGTCGATAACAGTGTAACGTTTGCTGTGGTGATCACATGAAGACACAGTCCACATGCTTCCAAACCGAATGGAGGATCACCCTCTCTCCTTCACCACGAAAAATTACCTTCTTTTTCCATGTGTTTAGTTGTCTCCGATGAATCTGTGAGGACGGAGCTTTCTCTCATCATCTTCACTTCTCACAGGGACAGGAGTGAATGGGAACTTGGGGATATCACCTCCTCCAGCCCCTTTAAGCTGCTCTCCCCTTGACTGCTTCCACCGTTTTCCTTCCTGCTCCTCTTAATGCTTTGGGGGGCTTTTGGCTCCTCTGGTCCACACTGACTACACTCCTGCGCTCCTCTTCACCAACAATCACTTCCAGAACATCTTGATGTAAAGCTGACACACAAAAAAAGCTGAGAACTGAGAAAACAGCGTAAAGCTGACATTGTGAATATTGTTTAAAAAAAAAATTTACCATTCATTACACATTGCAAAATCAAACCCTGAAAATTATCAGCAAAACAATTTTAGAAGAAGGTTTTCCTTAAAATTTAAGGATAATGTTGATTTTTATTTGTCCTTCATGACTGTAAGACTAAATATATCTGTGTTTTGTTGTTAAGCTTGATTGCTATATATATGCATGAATTTCCAATTAAAAAACCCGACTGATCGTGGCAGTCAACACTGATATCTGCAGCTAACTGTACAGCTTCCACTGAGCGAAGACCGCAGTTAACAGCAAGTTTTAAGCGTTTGGGCCTAACAGAGCACAAAATGCGGTTTAGTGTCTGTGCACATGCATGACACAGACCACAAATCAGCAAGCCAACAAGGACCAGAGCACTTCAGCTGCTGGCCTACATTACTCTCTGACATGTGCTATCTACCTACAATGCCAGTGGAGACCTACGTACTTATCGCACTTATATTACCACTATAATTCGAAGAAGACAATATTTAACCTTAGATATGTCCGTGCTCACATCTTCTGCTGGGTTGCAGAATGACGTCTATTACCGAATTACCAGTTTCTGATTTAGATTTTTGTGATACAATGGTACTATTCGCTTTCGAAGCCTTCTTTGGAGATGTAATTGCATGGGTCTTACTGCAGAATTGAAGAGGGACACTATGTTTCCTACGCTCCGACACATCCTCCACGGCCACAGCGCCACACACGCACGCAGCTTTTACATACAAGTACCCCACACACCGCTCGATATACATGTACACACACACAGCTTCTATTACATGTAACACCTACAGCTTCTATATACATGTCCCCCATACTTCTATATCAATGTACACAGATGCTCATATACAGGTACACACACCTACTTCTATATACAATTACACACACACATATCTTCTAATACAGTATCCACTCCTACATGTACATATATGTGTGTGTGTGTGTGTGTGTGTTTTGTGTGGGGTGTGTGTGTGTGTGTGTGTGTGTGTGTGTGTGTTTGTTTTGTGTTGTGAGATGTGAGGTTGTCCCCCTTCCCACCTGTCCCAGGTCCGCTGCCCAGCTTCCCTCTCCTGACGTCATGTTAAAGTTCCTCTTGTCCCCGACTGTTTCAGGAAACACACGTTAGCAGGAGCTAGCTGCTAGCGGCTAACCTTAGCTTAGCCCGACCTCTCCCGCATACAAAGCAAATAACGGCTGCTCTTTGTGGCTCTGGTTCGCTTTTAAAAACACACCGCAGTTTGGGACCTTTCTTTCTCTAAGAAACTAAACACTGGCGCGTTCCTACTCCGCCGTCTTCCTCACGCCCGGGACCACACAGTAACGTTAGTTCCGGGGAGGGACGCTATTACGGGTCGGACCAACAACTTCCGGGCCATGTTCAGATGGAGATCTTATGTGGCCCAGACTCAGGTTTGACTCTAAAATAAAAGAACCACGGTTTCCGATGGCGGGTCAAGACGGTCCTGAACGGTCCGTATTCACCTACAACACAGCCATTGTACACCTTTATCCCTTCCGCTTCCCCCTTCACATAAAAGCTCTATGTTTCTGAACTCCTCTTACCCTCGTGTTTATTCCCGTCAAATCCACACTTTGGTTTGAGTTCTCAGCGCATCGACGTTTTTAAACTTCTTCTTACTTTTGTCCCTTTTTTTTTTCATCACGATTTGAACATTTTTTTTCAGATATTGGCATTGATTTGAATTTGTTATTTTAAAGTAATTCAAAAGAAAATTGACAGGGTATAATTTCTATAAATGAGTTGTTGACCATACATTCCAACAATAACTGTAAAACTAAAGTTAATACGTTAGTGTTGGAAACATAATGCAAGCACGTGTGTGGTATCATGTTGCGTTATCGAGTTTCAGTTTTATCGAGTAATTTTTTTGTCCATGCTGGGTATCTTCGTTGCTTGTGTTGTCAAAGGAGAGAATTATTCTTTATTCGAGTTTATGCATACATGGTCATATCGACTGTAATGCAGATATAATCTTCAGAAACATCGTAATACTTTGATTGCTGGGTACATGTAGTGCAGTGTTGTACATTTGGTTTATAATTACAATCCAGCGAAGAATTAGTTATTTCTTAATAATTATATTAACTGTTGTCACAAAGCGCGATGGTGTTGTCATTTCACGGTTTGAAGCGCTGTCCACTGATCCGTCGCGCCTCTCTACCTCAATGACCATTGGACCTGCAGACTTTGTTATGTCCCGTTAATGGTCTGAGCGCCATCTATGGCCATAGAAGAACTTATAACAATTAAACCGGATTCTTTAAACATACATGGATTCTGAATCAGAATCAGAAATACTTTATTATCGCCAAAGGAAACTCCGTGTTTTCAGTTGCACAAATCGTAAAATATTAGAGTATAAATATAATAAAGAAATAGAAGAAGTGTGGATATGTACGGTATTTAACGATATGTCTTGCACACATTCAGACCACACAAAACAATTAATAGTGTTCAGTTTCAACCTCTCTCTCTCATCTTCTCTCGTCTGTCTGGTGTGTGTGTGGTGAATGGTCAGACACTTAAGGGAGGAATTGTTAAGTTCGATGGCCACAGTGTAGGAATGCCTTCCTGTGGCACTCGTGGTGCATTTTGGCGAAGAGTCCATCATGAAAGTGTCTTGGACTTTTAGGCAGCAACTGAGTGGAGGGGGGGTGGGGGGGAGTACATTGTGTGCATTTCATTACGTCTAGGTATTTCTGGTTGTTTCACTAGCAACTTATTTATTGCATGGGAGGGTGACATATGTATATTGTACATATGTTCACAAGGAGATTGAATGCTTAAATTGATCTTTGGGTCGTATATCTGTGGATTCATTGACGTGTTATTTATATGTTCTATATTTTCTTTATTTTGCAGGGGCACACACTCACAAGCATATAAGGCAACCAACAAGCACTGGTATTCCCGGGATTGGAGTAATAACTTGTGACTGAAACCCAAGGCCCAGGGACTCTCCTACGCGAGCACATAGCTCGGTTGGTGCCAGCGAATATGTACACAGCGTCCCTGTATCCCGTTGGTCGCTCGTTCTCCTCTTTGAACGACAATCTCCTCCTCGTGACTCTCTATGTTCTTTCAAACAGCCAAATATCTAACCCATATATGAATGATTTTAACACACCCTTTTGAAAAAAGGTGAATACTTAATTACATGTTCAGAGCCCAGAAAACCATGAACCAAATGAAGATTTGGTTAGTTCCTTTTAATTGTGTCAAACAGAAGCCAGTTTAGTAGTCTGCAGGTAATTTATCTGATTTTTTGCGTTTGTCTGGAAAGTGAACAATTAAGCCCATGTTGCAATTTTTATTTTGCAACGAATTGCTTGTTGGTATGTAAACATTTAAACTGTTATCCATTGTCAATTGCTGGCGTTGGATATCACAAAACGTAATATAATACAAAAGGTATAAATTTTACGCTTTGCGGTGCTTCTCCTTTCCCCACGATGCAGTCGCCATGACATGTTGGGGAAGAAGACAGAGCAGCCTGGATGTCCTTGCCCTGGATGTCTTTATGGTCGTTATTAGATTAACAGTCTATGGTCTCGAAGAGACTGTTAGCGGTAAATATTACTAGTCCCTTTGGTGTTTCCTATATATGCGTCGGTTGTCACCTAATACACCGTGGTGTTAGTGTTAGAGATCAAGATTGCATCCCCTTTTGCCCTCAACGGTTCACCTTTAATCACCAGTAGCAAACAAGAACAACAGACCTGAAATATCTTAGATACGGCTCTGCTCCTATAGACCTTCATAAATTAATTCAAAGGTCTTCAGCTAAGCCATTCTACCTGTCCTTAGACCCCATCTAGCGAGTCTCTAAAGAGGCGTACACCGAGTTCACACTCCATACTAGATAGATAACAGTTCTACTAAAAGTTTATGTACCGCAGGCATGTTAAGTAGCTGTCTAAAACCTCTCCTGAAAACCCCCACCCCGACCCGGTAGGTACTTATACCTATAAACCTAAATCTAACTTCCCATGTCTCTCAAGACCCTTGAGAAGGTAGTCGTAATCAGTTATTGATTTACTGTCAAGCACTAGTTTACTGAGGACTGACAGTCAGGATTTTAGAAAAGCATCATAGCCACAGAGGACGGCACTGGCGAAAATGACTAATGACCTTCGAACTGCTGCAGACAAAGGACTTGGCTCCGTATATGGTTTACTACATCTTTACGGACATTGAACATTAGGATGTTTCCAGTGACAAGGGGTTCAAAATCATGGTTGCAGTTCCCTGGTCCGCGACGTCCGCAGAGCCGTCTCTTCATCCTGCTCAGTCTGCTGTGCCTTCGAGGCCGTCACAGGCCTTGAGATGCCAGGATAGCTACAAAAATGTTTTAGCAGTGTTCCATTATCTTTTACTGTGACTGTATGCCACTATTAAAGTTTCAACCAAAGGCTCGCAGCACCGCCTACAAGAGCTGGTCTGTCCAACTTTCTTCCTAAAAGGGAGTTTTCCTTGCCCACTGTCGCACTGTTGCTTCCTCTGGAGGGAACACTAGAACAGTTGGGTCCTTGTAATAACCTACTCTATCTTGTATTATAGAGTGGTCTAGACTTCTCTATATGTAAAGTGTCTCGATATAACTCTTTTATAATTGATACCATAAATAAAAATGAATTGAATGGAATGTGTGGAGATTCTGTTCCGTTATTTATTTATTTTTCTTTAGTTATCCCATAACTGTTTTACATTCGTAATCTAGTAGCCCAGTTTGTCCTGAAAGAATGATGTTTAGGACTTGACTGTGGACAACGGTTGAGTCGTTCCAAGCTTTTTTAGAACGTACAACCAGATGGACACAATTGTTAAATAACCTTAGAGGGTTAAAGGCACAAACGTTATTTCATGTCACCGGCTCAGGTTCAGAAGAGTTCCAGTCTGGTCTTCAGTCTCTGGTTGGAAAAGTGATGTGAGTTCCTGGCCGGTTCTGGTCCTCCACAGTCCTCCCATCAGCTCGTCCACCTCGGACCAAGACTTTATGTGTTTTGACAAAAGAACGCCGGGAAAATCTTTTGTTACAAACACTGCACTGAATCTTTTCTCTCCTGTGTGAGATCTATGTTGACTGTAAACTCCACTCTGTGTAAAAGATTTATCAAAACTGAGCAGCTGAAGGTTTTTCTCCTGTGTGAGTTCTCATCCTGTTCTGTAAATCTCCATTGTGTAAAGATTTCTTACAAACTGAGCGCTGAAAGGTTCCTCTCTCCTGTGTGGTTCTCATGTGTCGCTTAAGATCTGATTGTTGCCGAATCTCTCCCACCTGCAGAGCAGCTGAATGTTTTCTTACTCTGGAATCGGTTTCCGAGAGTTTAAGGCGGACTGAGGTTCTCTGGTCTCCTCTCATCAACACTGTTCCTCAGCCTCAGGTTCCGCAGAGTCTCCGATCTGGTCTCAGTCTCTGGTTGTAAAGTGGATTTGAGCTCCTGGCTGGTTCTGGTCCTCCACAGTCCCTCCACCCAGCTTCTGTGTCCATGTGTGAGTTTGTCTCTGATGAAGCTTTGAGGACTGAGCTTCCTCTTCATCATCTTCACTCTTCACAGGGCAGGAGTGAATGGGAACTTGGTGATCAGCCTCCCCAGCTCTTAAGCTGCTCCCCATCCGACTGCTCCTAGTTCCTCCTGTTCCCTTTATGTGGGGGGGCCTCTGGCTCCTGCTGGTCCACACTGGAGTTACACTCCTGCTGCTCCTCTTTAAAACAATCTGGCTTTTCTCGTCTGAGGCAGAGCTGAAACACAGACGAAGCTAATGTTAGCTAAAGGTTAGAGATTGCAGAGTTTCCCCCAGAAAAGGTTGTTTAGCTTGGTGGCCAGTGTGCAAATGAGACTGGTTATGTTAGGAGGCGATGCAGAATCACATGTAGACCTATATTATAAGTTTTTATAAAATCGGATGGATGTTTGTCTATACAGGCTGATTTCCTATTGCCGTTGGTGGCGCATAGCGAATATTGGCCTGCGGATGCCTCAGGCCTGGACTCTTGGTGATTGTGGGAAAAATTCAAGCAGATTTGACAATGTACATTGTAGTTACAGCCACTTTCTCTTCCTTCATAGCTAACACAAAAATGGCCGCCATGGCCAAACCGTTTACAAAAAGTTTTTCTTTAATCCTTTTCATCGTTAATGTCTTAGTGAGTCAGACTGAATTTTAAGTCAATCTTTTTTTTTTTACAGTTATTTTTCCCTTTATTAGATGCCCAGACCGAGATTGTGAAGGGGAGAGAGAGAGGGGGGCTGACATGCAGCAAAGGGCCACAGGCCGGATTAGAACCTGGGCCCGCTGCGTCAAGGAGCAAGGTCTGTACATGGCACCCGCTAACCCCACTGCTATCTGTGTCCCAATTAAGTTGATCTGATAAATCTCTAGTAGGATTTGTTTAAAGTACACTGTGGAAATGGTGGAATTTTCCTTTTTTTTAGTTTTGCAAGGGGCGCTAGTGAGCCATCTTGTGCTCCTATTCCCAAAACCCTTAAATATTACATTTTTCACCAGAACGTGAATGCGGCCGCTCGGCCATAATTAAATATCTGTGCAGCTGAACAGGCCCATTACGTGCAGTGTTTTTTGTTAAACTAAACATCGTTGTTGCACCTACCGAACTGGAGCGTCCTCTCCGTCTTCCTTTTCTTAATAAACATCTAGTGTCATTGTGACCCGTACAATAACTTACTACAGCTAGTCCAACAGATGCTTTAATTAAATGATTGCACGTATATTTCATCTGAAGGAGAACCTCAGCATGCCTGGGTACACACCGGTAATATCAAACCGTTATATTTTTTTACTTTAGTAGCTTTACCATGGCCTATAGTGCAATAGCAGTACCTATACCGTCTAAAGACCTTACATTCCTTTTGATATCACTGATCAACTATTACCTCGGTAACTACAATGCACCAAGTTTGTATGGTTTTATACAGATCATAAACTTGTCCATCCCAGCTTTGCTCCAAAGAAAAACCATCGCCTCCCTGCAGGAAACACCTTGACAGGCCAACTTCCACTATGCTAACTCCATCACATCGTCCTGTTGAACTAAAGAAAGCTCTCACTCCCTTCTGTCCTCCCTACAGGAGAGAAAAGTCTAAATTGTGCTTAAACATGGTACACAAATTAAACCATGAACCCAGTGTGTGTGAATAAATCCCATATGCATACATGATGTAATAGTGACTTCCTCACATCGTTTACTTTAGAAAAAGGCGACTGTAGCGCGTGGGCTTTATAAAATATCAGGGGGTTATATTTGTCGTGATTTCGTGATTATCATGGATTATAGGATGACAACTTACAACACAAAAACAATTCTATTGTTTTTTTTTTTTTTAATTAGAGTTGTTTCTTGCACACAACAATATGTGTTCTTCTGATATTCATACATAACATATTTTGTTTTGATAATATTAGACGTTTTGGCTTTGACTTAAGGCACAAACGTTTCATGTCACATCTCAGGTTCGAAGATTCTCCAGTGCTGGGTCTCCAGTCTCTGGTTTGTAAAGGGATGTGAGTTCCTGCCTGTTCTGGTCCTCCACAGATCTCTCCATCAGCTTCTGTTTTCCATGTGTTGAGTTTGTCTCGATAAGCTGTGAGCGACTGGCTTCCTCTTCATCATCTCTCACTACTTCACAGGGACAGGAGTGAAAGGGAACTGGTGATATCCCTACTCCACCCTTGTAAGCTGCTCTCCATCCCTGATGCTCCTGTTTCCATCGACCAACATTTATGTGTTTTGACAAGAGAAGCCAGACAAATCTGTTGTTATCCAAAAACTGCAGATGATATTTTCTAACCTGTTGAGATCTCATGTGTGTCAGTAAATCTTCAACCCTCTGTGTAAAGATTATCACAAACTGAGCAGCGGAAAGGTTTCTTCCTGTGTGAGGTTCTCATCATGTTTTCTGTAATCTCCCACTGTGTAAAGATTTATACACTGGGCAGATCTGAAAGGCCTTATCTCCTGTGGGATCTCATGTGTCTCTAAGATCTCGACTTGTTGCCCAATCTTCTCCTCACACTGCAGAGCAGCTGAATGTTTTCTTACACTTGGAATCATGTGTCAAGAGTTTACAGACTGACTGCAGGTTCTCTGGTACCTCTCCAATCACAGGTCGCAGTCTAGGATTAGAAAGTCTAGGATCTGTCTCCGTCTCTGTTGTAAAAGTGGATGCAAGTCCTGCTGGTTCTGGTCCTCCACAGTCCTTTCCATCAGCTTCTGTTTCCATCTGACCAACACATTTATGTGTTTTTGACATCAAACTCGGAAAACTTTTGTCACAAACACTGCAGCTGAATTCTTTTCTCTCCTGAGTGGACTACGGCATGTGTGCCGAATGTCTATCGTGTGTAAAAGCTTCTTCAAAACTTGAGCAGCTGAACGGTTTTTATCCTGGTGTAGACTCTAATGTGTGTTCTTAATCCATTCTGTGTACATGGATTTGCTACAAACTGAGCAGGCTGAAAGGTTCTCTCCTGTGGGATTCTCACGTGTCTCTTAAGATCTGACTTGAGGTAAACCTTCTCCCACACTCAGAGAGCTGAATGTTTTTTTACGTCTTAATCAGTTTCAGATGAGTTTAAAGCTGGACTAGTTCTCGGTCTCCTTCCAATCAGCACTGTCATCAGTATCCGGATCAGAAGATGTCCAATTGCTTCATCTGTGGTTGTAAAAGTGGATGTGAGTTCCTGGCTGGGTTCAAGTCCCTCGCACAGTCCTCTCATCAGCTTCTATTCCATGTATGTAGTGTCTCTGAGTTAAGCTGTTGAGGATGCTGCTTCCTCTTCATCAAATCTCACTGCTTCACAATGGACAGAGAGTAATTGGGACTGGTGATAGCTCGGCCGCCTCCAGTGTCCTTGAAGCTGTATCCCCCTGACTGCTCCACAGTTCCTCCTGTTCCTCTTATGTGTGGGGGGGCTTGCCCGTAGCTGGTCCACACTGGAGCACACTGCTGCGTCCTCTTTTAATATAAAACAATCTGGCTTTTGTTTTGGAGGCAAAGCTGAAACAAGACAGAAGCCAATGTCAGCTAAAATATAGAGATTGCAAGAGTTTCCCCCGAAACATTGTTTAATTTCGTGGCCAGTGTGAAAATGAGAATCTATAAAAAACTCAAGAACTACCATAGGGCCATTAATGAAGTCATGCTACAAGGGTAACACGGAATTTTAAAAATATGACTATGCCTAAGTAGCGAGTTAAAGGAAACTGCCGCCAATGTTTTATTGCCCTAAGTATGCGAGTACTGTTGCCTACAAGAACAAACAGAATGGTCTGGAGCAAACTGAGTTGTACCAGCTAATCTAGAGCTCCAGTGTAGCTAAAACGGCAGTATGTGGGGGCATGGTTCTACAGACTTTGTGCCTCTTAACAGACTCTAAGTTCAAGTCCTTTATTGTCCGAGAGGGCGATTCATTTTGCTGCAGTAGCAAAGCAATGACATACAGTAACATGACAAGAACGACAACACTCAATATAAAATACAAACCAAATGTGGGAAATAATACCACAACATTAAACGTTCAGGTCCCAGTATACCTTATGTCAACTGTTTACCGTAGTCTTTCCCAGAGTTAGCAGAGAGATAGCAGCGGGTACGGAGGAGATTTATACCTCTTAGTTTTGGCTGGGGCCGACTGAAGCCGGGAACAGAGGGCAGTATACTTAAATTCTCATTCAGGGGGTGGGGGGGGGACTATCGGGACATAATGGATTAGCCTTATTAAGCACATTTCTATTTGAAACGCTGTTAAAAGCATAGACAGGTAACGAAATAGACAACAAGTCCCGTTGCTCTGGACGGAGACCGTGGAAGTTACTAGAAAACTCCTTCCGGTGATGCTGTGCGTTACCGCGCGAGCCTCCACCTGAGCTGGAAGCTAGATGTGACGTGAGCAACCGTCGGAAGGTGAAGTCTTCTGTAAGCTGTGCAAGAGAAATCCAATCATTCCCATTATCAGCAAGAGACGGAGAGGTAGGTATTATGTTATGGAGATAGCATAGGCACGGCAATTACTGCTGAACTAAAGGGCATCGTAGTAACATTACATAGTGCACAGGCTAACTACTGCGAACTACATGCTAGTTAACATTAACATAGGCACAGGTAACTACTGCTAACTAACATTCTATTAACATTACATAGGCACACTAATAAACTGCCTAACAACCGTCTAGTTACATAGTATTAAACCTAAACAGCTGAGGAAGTCAAACTGTCTGCGGCTCTGAGACAATCCGGTATTTGCTGACTATGCGACGTAGTCGCATGGTTTATGACAAATCGTTAGCGACTATTTTATAAAAACGTCTGCTACGAAACAATAACGAGACTACAAGGTAACGAGCTTTTTAGTACATTGTCGTGTTTCTCGGAAAAATAAACAACGGCAAATAGAAACTTAAATGGCGTCAAAGAGGTATGCTTAGAGAGCAGAGGTACCACCCCTTGATTTAAATGTGCTTCCCTGTCGCCGCAGCTAGCTCGCTTGCTGCTGCTAGGTGGTAAATCAGAAGCAGATGCCGGTCGGGCAGGCTAGGAACAAGTACCAAAATAACCCTCACTAGCAGCCAAGTCCTCTTCACCAACGTCAGATCCATTTACATCAAAAATGGATGAGAGAACTGTGTGTGAGATTATCAGCGAAAATTGTCGAACCCCTCATCCCGGACAGAGCGGTAGCGCTAGCAGGCTAGCTAGCTAGTCAGCACCTAGGGATGAGCCGAGTACTCGACTGAAACGAGTTATCCGTGCGGAAGAAGCCTTTTGCCGAGTACAAAGTATTATAGAGTAATGCGGAGTCAATATCTGTACCGATTGAATAAAACTCCTCACTGACAGTGTCTGCGTTCTGTGATAGGTAGTCCCAGCATCCCTCCCTACACATTCTGTGATAGGCTAGTCCCAGCGTCACTCCCCTACACTAGTCTGTGATAGGCTAGTCCCCATCCCTCCCCTACACATTCTGTGTAGGCTTAGTCCCGCGTCCTCCCCTACAACTATCTGTGACTAGCTAGTCCCAGGTCCATCCTACACTATTCTGTGATAGGCTATCCCAGCGTCCCCCCTACACTATCTGTGATAGGTCGAGTCCCCAGCGTCCCCTCTAACACACGGTATCCTTCTGTGGCTGTGGTGCCGCTCGCTCACACTCAGGGAACACGGAGAGTGAATCTCTCTTATCAGGTCCGCGGTTCTTTCCCGTTAACAGTTAGGGTTTCTCGCTTCGGTGTTGTTTATACTCAGTTTGACTAGTACCTAAATACACCCGGGGGACTTCTGTAACGTGGGGTGTTGTTCAGACATGTTGTTATAGAATGGGACTCGCGTTGCATCTCTGCCGTCGAGTTTTTTATTTTTTTAAACTGCTGCTGCTCTAACCAGGTTTTTTTAGTGTCTAAAACTTTCTCTGTGTTTTACTAATCAAATAAAAGGCAGTTGCGGTATATAGAATAATTTACAAATTAAGATACACACACACAAACACAACATTCCACCCCCCCCCCCCTCTCTCTCTCTCTCTGTATCCTTACCACCACAGACCCACCACTCACACGAACACACCTCACACTACTGGGTGCAAAGAAAAAAGAACCCTAAAAAAAAAAAGGTATCACACTGATCATAGAACATTGTAAAGTTAAAAAAGAAATTATATGCGGTATGAAAACTCTGTTTCATTCATTTTACTTCTAAATTGCACACCGCATGTGTTGGTATTCAGTTGTTGCAAAACTGTTCGTGAATAGTTTGTTTGTGTGTGTGTATCTTAATTTGTAATATTATTTATTTATACCGCAACTGCCTTTTTATTTTATTTATAAAACACAGCAAGAAAGTTTTAGACACTAAAAAAACCTGGTTAGAGCAGCAGGCAGTTTAAAAAAAAATAAAAAAACTCCGACGGCAGAGATGCAACGCGAGTCCCATTCTACTAACACCATGTCTGAACAAACCCCACGTTACCAGAAGTCTCTGCCGTTATAGGTACAGTTCAACTGAAGTATAAAACAAACCTGAAGCTGAAGAACCCTAAATGTTAACGGGAAAGCCCGCGGACCTGAGAAGAGAGACGTTCACTTCTCCGTGTCCTGAGTGTGGCGAGCGGCACACAGCACAGAAGGAATACGTGTGTGTAGGAGGGACGCGGGACCTAGCCTATCACAGAATAGGTAGGGGGGACGCTGGGACTAGCCTATCACAGAATAGTGTGAGGGAGGAGGACGCTGGGACTAGCCTATGACTAGCAAGACTAGTTGTAGGGGAGGGACGCTGGGACTAGCCTATCACAGAATAGTGTAGGGGAGGGATGCTGGGACTAGACTATCACAGAACGCAGACACTGTCAGTGAGGAGTTTTATTCAATCCGAGTACAGATACTGACTCGCATTACTCGTATAATACTTGTACTCGGCAAAAGTGCTTTATCCGCACCGGATACTCGTTTCAGCCGAGTACTCGGCTCATCCCTAGTGCTGTCACTAGCTAGCTAGCCTGCTAGCTGCACAGCTCTGTCCGGGATGAGGGGGTTCCGACAATTTTCGCTGATAATCATCACACACCAGTTCTGCTCATCCATTTTGTATGTAATGGATCTGACGTTGGTGAAGAGGACTTGGCTGGCAGTGGAGGTTATTTGTGGTACTGTCCTTAGCCATGCCCGACCGGCATCTGGCTTCTGATTTACCCGCCTAGCAGCTAGCAAGGCGAGCTAGCTGCCGGCAGACAGGGAAGCAAATTTAAATCAAGGGGGTAAGCCTCTGCTCTCTAAGCATACCTCCTTTGACGCCATTTTAATTTCTATTTGTCCGTTGTTTATTTTTAAAGAAACACGACAATGTATAAAAGGCTCCGTTACCTTGTAGCTCTCGTTATGGTTTCTTAGCAGACGTTTTTATAAAAAATAGGCTAACGATTATGTCATAACCATGCGACTTACTGTCGCATAGTCAGCAAATTACCGTATTGTCAGCAGAAGCTCGCAGACAGTTTGGACTTCCATCAGCTGTTTAG
>NW_022605595.1:571875-573744 GCF_008692095.1 Etheostoma spectabile | reverse complement strand
AATTACTAATGTTAACTAGCAGGTTAGTTAGCAGTTATTAGCCTGTGCCTATGTTAATGTTAATTAGAATGTTAGTTAGCAGTAGTTAGCCTGTGCCTATGTTAATGTTAACTAGCATGTTAGTTAAACAAACTATATACAGAACAAGTTTTGCAACAATGAATACAACACATGCGGTTGCAATTATGAAGTAAAATGTAAGAACAAGAGTTTTTCAATCAAAAACTTTCTTTTTTAACTTTTAATGTTCTATGATCAGTGTGATAACCTTTTTTTTTAGGTTCTTTTTTATTTTCACACCAGGTATGTGTGAGTGGGTGTGTCTGTGTGAGTGTGTGTGTCTGTGAGTGAGTAAGAGATACAGAGAGAGAAGAGAGAGAGGGGGTGGGGTTGGAATGTGTGTGTGTGTGTGTGTGTATCTTAATTTGTAATATATTTATTTATACCGAACTGCCTTTTTATTTATTTATAAAACACAGCAGAAAGTTTTAGACACTAAAAAAACTGGTTAGAGCAGCAGGCAGTTTAAAAAAAATAAAAAAACTCGACGGCAGAGATGCAACGCGAGTCCCATTCTACTAACACCATGTCTGAACAAACCCCACGTTACCAGAAGTCTCCTGGTTACTAGGTACTAGTTCAAACTGAAGTATAAAACAAACCTGAAGCTGAAGAAACCCTAAATGTTAACGGGAAAGCCCGCGGACCTGAGAAGAGAGACGTTCACTTCTCCGTGTCCTGAGTGTGAGCAGAGCGGCACACAGCAACAGAAGGAATCCGTGTGTGTAGGGAGGGACGCTGGGACTAGCCTATCACAGAATAGTGTAGGGGGGACGCTGGGACTAGCCTATCACAGAATAGTGTAGGGGAGGGACGCTGGGACTAGCCTATCACAGAATAGTGTAGGGGAGGGACGCTGGGACTAGCCTATCACAGAATAGTGTAGGGGAGGGATGCTGGGACTAGCCTATCACAGAACGCAGACACTGTCAGTGAGGAGTTTTATTCAATCCGAGTACAGATATTGACTCGCATTACTCGTATAATACTTGTACTCGGCAAAAGTGCTTTATCCGCACCGGATACTCGTTTCAGCCGAGTACTCGGCTCATCCCTAGTGCTGTCACTAGCTAGCTAGCTGCTAGCTGCACAGCTCTGTCCGGGATGAGGGGGTTCCGACAATTTTCGCTGATAATCATCACACACCCGTTCTGCTCATCCATTTTGTATGTAATGGCATTGACGTTGGTGAAGAGGACTTGGCTGGCAGTGGAGGTTATTTGTGGTACTGTCCTTAGCCATGCCCGACCGCATCTGGCTTCGATTTACCCGCCTAGCAGCTAGCAGGCGAGCTAGCTGCCGGCAGACAGGGAGCAAATTTAAATCAAGGGGGTAGCTCTGCTCTCTAAGCATACCTCCTTTGACGCCATTTTAATTTCTATTTGTCCGTGGTTTATTTTAAAGAAACACGACAATGTATTAAAGGCTCCGTTACCTTGTAGCTCTGTTATGGTTTCTTAGCAGACGTTTTTTATAAAAATAGGCTAACGATTATGTCATAACCATGCGACTTACTGTCGCATAGTCAGCAATACCGTATTGTCAGCAGAAGCTCGCAGACAGTTTGGACTCCATCAGCTGTTTAGGTTTAATTACTAAGTTAACTAGCAGGTTAGTTAGCAGTTATTAGCCTGTGCCTATGTTAATGTTAATTAGAAATGTAGTTAGCAGTAGTAGCCTGTGCCTATGTTATGTAACTAGCATGTTAGTTAGCAGTAGTAGCCTGTGCCTATGTTAATGTTAACTAGCATGTTAGTTAGCAGTAATTAGCCTGTGCCTATGCTATTCCTAACATATACCTACCTCTCC
>NW_022605595.1:548936-571850 GCF_008692095.1 Etheostoma spectabile | reverse complement strand
TGTTAGTAGCAGGAAGTAGCCTGGGGCCTCTGTTATTGTTAACTAGCATGTGTTAGCAGTAATGAGCCTGGTTCTAGGGTAAGGTTAAATAGCATGTAGTTAGCAGGTATTAGCAGTCCTATGTAAAGGTTAACTAGCACTGTTAGTTAGCAGTAATATCCTGTTCCTATGTTAAGGTAACTAGCAGGTTAGGTAGCAGTAATTACCTGTTCCTATGTAAAGGTTAACTAGCATGTTAGTTAGAGTAAGTTGCTGTGCCTATGTTAAGGTTACTAGCGTGTTTAGTTCAGCAGTAGTACTTAGCCCCGTGCATGTGTTAAGGTGGTTAACTAGCGAGGTAGTAGCCCCGTAAGAAGTAAGCCTGTTGCCTATGTTAGTTTCAAACTAGCACCATGTTATGTTAGCATTAATTAGGCCTGTGTCTATATGATTGTTAACTAGCCTGTTAGTTAGCGTAGTTAAGTTATTAGCCTGGCATAGGTTAATGTTAAACTAGCATTGTTAGTTTGGCAGGTTAGTAATAGTCGGGTCCTATGTGGTTAAGTTTAACTAGGCATGTTAGTTGGCAGGCAGTAATTAATTAGCCTGGTTCTATGGTTAAGGTTACAATAGCATGTTTAGTTAGAAGTAAGTAGCCTGTGCCATGTTAATGTTAAATGACATGTAGTTGCGTAGTTCTGTCCATGTAATCGTAACAGAAGTAGCATAGTTAGCCTGTGCCTATGTTAATGTTAACTAGAATAGTTAGTTAGCAAGTAATTAGCCTGTGCCTAATGTTAAGTGAACTAGCAATGTTAGTTGGCAGAAGAGGTAATAATAAGTAGTAAAGTCAGTTAATTAGCCTTCTGGTACCTGATGTTTTCTAATGTTAATACAGTTAGTTAGCAGTTAATTAGCCTGGCTAGTTTGTATCTAGAAGGTAGCTTAGTCAGTAGTTACGTGCCTATTGGGTAAGGGTTTACTTAACTAGCATGTTAGTAGCAGTAGTTAGCCCTTGTGTACTATGTTAATGTTAACTATGCAGTAGGTTAGCAGAAATAGTTAAAGTAGTAGTACAGTAATTAGTAATTAAGCTGTTGCCTTGCTTGTGTGTTAAGGGTAATAGCTGGTAGTTAAGCAGTTTACGCAAGTTAAGGTAGACTTTCCTTTGTACCTATGGTTTTAAATGTGAACTAGCATTGTTAGTTTAGCAAGTAGTAATTACATGTAGTACGTAGAGTGTAATTAGCCTGGTCATCAAAAAAAAATGGCGTCATTTCTGTCTCTCTTACTCTTACAACGATATATAGCCTCGATACGAGCTTCACAGAAAACTTCCTGGATTTATCGACACAATGCTGCAGCAACAGATCAAGATCGTAACATCGTAGTTAGTATTTAAGGCTACCTAAAAGACAAAGAAGAAGGGCGTCCTCATTTCCAAAAATGTCTCCGTTTGGGTCCAGTGCCAGACTACAAACGAAGACGCAGCAGTAGTCTCGTGGACGCTGGGGGTGAATGTTTTTTAAATCAAACCGTATTAGTTGTAGATGAACCGCTGTTGGCTGTTGACATCGAGACCTGTTTTTAACGCTCTTTGGAATGTCGGATCGTCCAGGTTCAAATGGGTTCTTTTTACGCCATTCCTCTTTCCACCGTTTAAGGGAGTCTCTTTAGTAATCATTGCATACACAAGCTGCAACTGTTTTAATCATACTTGAACTTTAGAATTGAGTTTATTCTTTTCTCAACTGTTCTCTTTACCAACGACCACCTTAACATGTTAATTGTTGCTACATGGTTAATGGTTGGAAAATGGGAAGAGGAGATGAGTGTGACGGAGAGCTTTTGTCTGTATGTTTTTTTAATTTAATTTTTTAGGTCCCCTCAGTTTTTTTAAATTGTCGGTTTAATTTGATTGTGCTGTATTTTTTGGGCCTTTAAGACCCCTAAAAAAAAACCAAAATGTACTCTCAGCTCTCCTGTCGTTACCCTCTGCATATACTCTCTGGGTAACTCTGTAACAATAGTGCACTACGGCACAATTGGACCTTTAAACTTTCATGTTTGTATTTCCCCCATTTGGAAAGGGGACAAGATTTCTGCAGACAAAATCCGGGCGGACTTTTCAGCTCAGAGGCGTTATAGTTCTACAAAACACACATCAGTTTGTTATTTTTGTAAAACTTTAAACGGGGACACCTAGAACCCTCAAAGCTGCCCCCTTCCCCCCCCCCCCCCCCCAAAGGTCTGAACTAGACCACCCCCCCCACTGCTGCTACTTCATCAATTCCACTCCACTCACTTCAGAGGTGAATGTTTCAAGAGAGGCGAAATCCTAAATACTTCAAAAAAGGGGGAGAGGGGGGGGGGGATGTTTTTAAGAATAGTCTTAATATTTCAAGATAGAGGTCGAATATTTCAAGATAGAAAGTTTTATTTCATGGGTTTGTAATGTAGCCCTACTGAAACTACTGGGACCATCTTTTGCTTATCTTGCTTAAGGATGTTTTCGCACAGCTCCTTGATAATCAGATTACAAGAAAACTACTGGAGGACATATTTGTCCTTGACATTGATTGCAGAATTAAACGAGATCATCTGCGTCGGCAGAGAGAAACAAGCTGCAGAGTGAGGTTAAGGGACAATTGTCCAGCGTGTGTTTACTGCTAAAGTGATCGTCTTGAAAACTTGACGACCCATTAATATTCTAAGGTCTGACAAAGTATAATGGGAAGGATTTTAAGGAGGTCGACCCTTCTGTTAAAGATAAGATCCGTTTAAAAATATAAAAGTATGCGCAATTGCGTTCGCTAAACCACCAGACTCCATGTAAATAATCAGTGATTTTTAGCATCGTAAAACACGGCTTTCTGGCACGTCTCTGAGCTCTGAGCCTGCGGTGTGTTGGGGTCTGGCGGTCACAGTAAATCGGGGACATTTCCGGGGACAGATCCAGCGGGGGCAGGTCACCAAAACCGGGAGGACCCGGGAACCGCGGACGTTGGCACCTCCATTTGGTAACGATCCTGTTTTTTAACTCATGGTTGTTGTACTTTGTGGTCATGTAATGCAGGTCACACTTCTCTGCAAAGATAGATAAGAGGTCTTGAGCTGAATCAAGGGGTTCATTAATAATAAAGAATCTCAAGCAGTGATTGGACCGCTGGGGGCGCAGCGAGGGGTCAAGAAACAGAGCCGCATACCTCAAAACAGCGAAGGTGACAGGTCCAATTTATCTTGGTGATGCTTTTCTTGAGTTCTGCAAGGAAGCTGAGGTTCCCAGCGGACGGGCCGGAACGTGATCCCTTTGAGAATGGCCTGTTTTTGGTGATGCGTAGATCTTCCTGAGGACGGAGCGCCGCCAGCAGGATGTAGGACCCAAGGGTCCAGAGATCTGGGTTGCAGTCGCCAATCCTCCTGACAGCCTGTCAACCATCAGACCCTGTTAGGTGTCTCTGTCCCCGTAAGGCAAGCCACCGTTAGTGACACCGCGGGGCGGACTCAGCCGAAGCAAAAGAGAACCGACTGAAAACAAAAAAAGAAACGAAAAAAATGTAACACCCGTTGTTGTCTTCCAGTAAAAAAAAAATTGAAAAAATCAACACTTTCATTGATGCGTTTTTCACAGTTTTTAACTTTTTCTTACAATTTTGTCCTTTTGTTATATTGTTTGTCACGTTTTGACATTAAAAAACTGATACTATATCTACAGTATATATATAGCATATATTACTGTTAATATTATATACAGTATTTGTATAATATATAAATACTATATATTGATAACAGATACATAAAGTATCTTTTGATTTTCTACCTCTTGCATCCTTAGTATGTCTTCAAATATGATTGGAAAACATGAGATTTATATAATAATCATTTTGTGACTTAGTGGGGGCTGGTAGGGGGGGGAATAGGGTGAGGGGGTGGAAAATTGTGTAAGTGTGGATATGTGTGCTGTGTGTGTGTGTGTGTGTGTGTGTGTGGGGGGGGGGGGGGGGGGGCGTGGGCATTTCCCCTATCTGTCTACATCCATGATGTGGGGTATTTGTTTTTTGGGCCGGGGGCGAGCGTGTCAGCCCTGTGTGTTAGTTGACACGTGTTGTGTTCTTCTTACGAGATTATTTTCAGGACCATCCAGTCAAAATAAATGTTCGTGCGCGCCTGGCTGAGTGGCTCCAAGGTTGGGCTATATTCGTGGTGTTGTCATTGTGTTTTAACGTTTTGTTTTGCTATATTTTGCTATAAAGAGCCAACGTGCATGCAGCCCGTTGCAGTTGCTCCGTCTTTCGTCTTCACCGTTACAACTCCTTAATTACGTAAATACTGTATCATAAAACATCCTTTAACTATGCAAATACCTTGTATTTCTTTATTTATATTTCTACTCTGATATCTATATACTATCATGCAACTGTAACACAGAATTTCCCTTCGGGGATCAATAAAGTATTTCTGATTTAGATGAAGTTTGATTGATTGAGTCTGAATTAGATTTAGTAGGACCTTAGTATCTGTTCTGACTGCACATTATTCTCTACAGCACTATTTTACTCTAAATACGGATATTTATACTTTATACTTTTTCCAAACTGTATGTATCTAGTATCTAGATATTTATCTATTTTTTTAGGCGTTATATATTTACAGAATTTTAAGAATAGATTTGTTCATATGAAATAACATCTTACAATTGTATTCATAAGCCAAATATATCTGTAAAATTCGGTTATAATAGTATTATCTCTGCATTATCAGTTACATAGCCATGTCCGGCAATATGGAACCAGGGTATATCCTGCACCCTGCTGCTATTTGCCACGTCTGGTTAGACATGAACAGCATTTTGGCCTTGTCCCTGTGTAATGAAATAAAAGGTTGAATCTAATCTAATTAATACATTTATATTATTGCTCTACATGCTCCTTCACACCCATATAAGATATCTTATTTTTAATAACTCAACTTGTACACTGGTTTTTTAATTGGTTCTGTGCTGTATTCTTTAAGCTGTGAAACTGTGCATGTCAATTCATACTACAGTGTACTGTGGATGACAGTTAAAGAAAAAGAAAGCCTTGACATCTTGAATCTTGAATGTATCGAGTTTCACCAGCAGAGGGCTCCAGCCGATGCCAGGACGGTGACCATGATGCCGACCAGCTGCACCACCATCTCTGTGTCGTGGGACCCGGCGGAGCGGCGCTGGGAGCAGGATCTCTTCTTCAGCCGGGCTCTCACCAGCGTGATCCCGCTGATGGTGTTGCACACGAGGGCCGACGCCAGCGAGCTCAGAGCCAGCCAGAGTAACCGCATCACAAAGGCCAGATCAGTAGCTCACGGTGCGTCAGCACCTGATGAAGCACCACGTCAGGGTTACTGGTACGTGTACGCACCAGGCTGAAGAAGGGCAGGAGGGCCACGCAAGAGCAGCAGCCAGATCAGGGCCGGGACCCACTTTAGTCGTGCTGTGGTCACCAGAGAGCGTGCAGCAAGAGGCCTGGTTGGACGCAAGGCAGCCCCCGCTTCGGCCGCCCATGGCGCAGCCCAGGAAGGAGGGCACAGTCCGAAGAACACCATGCAGCGCCCAGGAACGACAAGACGCATCTGGTTGCGGATCGCCTCCGCAAGCTGGAGACGTATCTCCTGAGCACGGAAGAGCTACAGGGATGACGTGTCCTGCCGATCTTGGCACACAGGGAGCGGCGAAGACAGGACGTGGCCGTTGACCGCCGCCGGAAGCGGTTGTAGCGCATGGCGAGGAGATTGGGGCCACCACGTTGAACAGGATGCCCAGACTCTGGTGAGCCGGCGGGCAGACGGGGGTGGTTGGAGTGGGCGGGTGGCCGTTGAGGGCCACAACGGCCTCCACCACGGGCTCCTGCACCGTGGGGGTGTGGTTTGCAGAGGGGAGGGTGGGCTTAGTGATGGACGAGGTGTTGTAGCGCGCATGGCGCATCACGCTCGGCTCGGGGTCGGTGGGGTTCCTATCAGGGTGAGAAGATACTGAGGGAAGGGACAAACAGGACGGGTGAACAAGAGGACCATACCACACACATACACCTGACTCACATGAATACCTGGACACTGGAAACTGACTGGACACTTAGACTAGATAATTTTATGGTTGTTTTAATTGACTAAGTTCTTATTTGTTATTATTAGATTATTATTACTTTTGATTGCTATGTCTTTTACTTTCTTTGTTATCTTCGTTTGATTTCTGTATTTTTCTTGCTACAACACTGGTGCTGGAATTTCAATTTCCTTGCGGAGTTCATCCCAAAAGGATGCTAAAGAGAAGTCTAACAACCAGCTACTAAGTCTTGTGGGGAAAAGACTGTCAGGATTGGGAATTTGTGGTTTGGTTCGTATTATCTGCGCAGGGGCGTCAAATCATTTTCCCAGAGGGCCACACCTGGAAAGAAGGAAGATGGGTTCTTCTGCTGCGCCCCAAAATACAGTGCCATGACCAAGTGAATGATTATTTACTTTATGAACTTTCTCCTTTTCCCTGTGTATTTGTCATATAGGTCTCTGTGCCTTTTCACCAGCTGACGGTCCCCCTTTCCTCACGATAATTTAACTGTTAAAGGAACCGCTGTTGAAATTTAATTGTCATCTGACTAGTCACATATTCTAGGACGTAGGAATATCACTTCGTGGGATATATTGACTGTTGTGGCCCCCTGAGAAAAGAAAAATCTACACACATCTGCAAGCTGAGCGAGCAGTCACGCTTAAAAAACCATTAAACAGGGCCCCTTCATAAACTCTAAATAAAGGCGGAGAGCATGTTGTTGCCCCGTCCCAGAATGCTGTGTGGACTAGGCCAGACCCTCCTCCGCAGCGCTGTGGAGGAAAGCGTCACGGCAATCGTGACTAGCCTTGTGTTGCACCTCCCGTCAACCATGAAACCTTCACTTTTTTGGCAACATTATTATAGTTTTTTTCCGACATTTTGTCAGTTTTTCAACGAGCGGGTGCTTTTTTTTATGGTTTTTTTCCATATTTTAATGTAGACATTGTCAGCGCTTATTTGACTGACCAAAAAAAAAAAACCAAATAAGAGAATATGAAAACTGAAAATGAGGGTCAATTTGACCCTACAAAACGCAAAGGGACAACACATGAGGGGCTAGCCAACAAAACCTAATAAGTACCATACCAGTCCATTACAGGTTTACAGATTACATCAACATTCGAAACGACGTGGGACAATGGAGGAAGAGATGAGGGATTATAACTTCCAAAATTGTTAATATTTTAATAATGTTCATCACTTGTCGTCCTCTCTACCGGGGACAAGCTAAGGCCCTTCAGGCCGACCCGCGGACGGGACTAACCTTCTTAAGCTCCACACATTCGTTTCCATTCCAAGCCCCTCTCTTATTTGGCCTTTCACACGAGGCAACTGGGGAAGTTCTACAGAGGACAAGTTTTGACATGTTGTTTCACAGAAAAATGAAGAAAAAGTCCTCTGGATAGGGGAGTTCCTCTAAAATAGCGTAGGAAGCAGCAACCCCCCAGCCACGAAACAGGCTGTGTCAACAGCTGGAGACACCAGAGTCAGAGTCCCGGAAAGTAAGGATATTTGAAGAAAACGGACTGTTACGGAGGAAAGGTGCCAATTGTGTTTAAGGTTTGGCGTTCCACACACACACACACGACATCAATGAAAGTTGGGACTCACAGAATAATGTAAAAGAATAAAGGAAGAGAGGTTGATGGCAGGCCAACACAAAAAAAAAAACTAACAAATGGTACCCAAAGAAGAGACATGAGGCAAGAAACGGTTGCTTGTTGATAATTGCATTATGAACAGGGAAAATTATTGCTATAATATATAATATATATTATATAGATATTTTATATATGTATACCTTATATATATATATATTATAAGTAATATAATAAATATATGTTTGCATTATATATGGGTGGATGTTGTTGGGATCGGTTCTTTCAAAAGTGAGTAACAGTCTATACAACACAAGGGATGGATATTTAAATTGATCCTTTGTGTGTGTATTCGATTTCAATTTATGTTGGTCAGATGCTGACATGATTTTGAGTTGGCCTGTATTTATTTTTTAATCGCTCTTATCTTTATCTTATCTATACTCCTTCGTTAACTTTATCTATTTCATCATCTGTTAGTTGTACTAACATAGTGATATCATGAAAGTTTGCTTGAACAATGTGTATGATACATTCTGTCTGTAAAAAGATCTGTGGGTTATAGGTTATATATATGTCAATAACATTATCTGTCATCTTAGAATTGGGGTGATTTTTTACATGATATTGTGTTTGTGTGGTGTCTGGTGTGGTAGTAAACACAACACAATGAAAATTCATGGTAAACAATCGACAAATGATAATTTAGTATATATACTATTATATTGTTATATACAGAGAATATGGGTCAGTAATATCACAGACACAGATCAGAAACCACACACAACACACAGCACAGCACACACACCCACACACTCCCTGTAGGGAGGGTACAAGTTTAAACGAAAAGGATTTTTAGTTTTTTAATTTATACATTCCCCTCGAGGATACATTTTCTGTGACTGAAATGAGTTTTTTCTATTGAGTATAATTACTCTTCTGTTAAATGCATTTTGTGTGCTTAAAAGTATTTGAAGGGAATCCAAACTGTAAATATAACGTGGAACGTGAGTATTTCTCGGACCAAAACGTGACGATAATAAAACTTGAATGAGCCTCGGGGCTATTTAACCCTTACATTATGAACGATCCTCGAATCCTATACACCTGTGAAAACAACCAAACTCATGGGAGAGGGAGGGACCTGGATCTCAGATCTCCACAATTCACTCATAACTGAATCACTGAATACAATGATTAAATACACGGGCTGCTGAGTCTCTGGTGTTGCTTCCAGTGTTGTTAAAAGGACCTTTCACCGAAGTGTATTTTCTCCTGTGCAGCAGAACTCTACAGTGTGTTAACACCCCTATCTATCTTCTGAAACCAGCAGTCCTGACCTGTTCGTCATGGACAAGCAACCCGTCCTACAGCCAATCTGCAGCGGCTGTCTATATACGGCCGAGCTTCTGACACCGGTCTCATCGCCGTGGGTGTCTCAGGACGTGGCAATGTCCTCCCAGCGGAGGGAGACAGAAATGAAGGGCCACTCAACTCAGAGGAAAGGCAGAAAAGGAAAACCCAGCAGCGTGGCCGATGCATGCATGGTACATCTCTAAAATACCAGCCGGCTCCCAGTTGTACTTCCCCACACACACAATTAACGAGATATAGGGGATAAAGTATTAAGCTTTAACAAAAACAACCACCTGTAGAAGTCAGGAGATCGCTCATGGTGCAGGGAAAATTATCCTTTCAGTATCACTTTATAAGCACGTTCAGTGTTATATTATTTTGTTAACCCTGAGGTGTGTCGTCCATTCTCCCGAGTCAAAAACGGACAAAAAGTTCACATTTTCGTTTCCCTTTTTTTAGGACTGTTTTGTTTTTAGTGTTTCACTAATCACCACCTTACTAGTTGTACTACTTTTGGGGAAAAATTCATAGGTCAATAACCCTCCACGTTATATAGAGTTTCTATACCTAAAATTTGATTATAAAAAAGCGAAGAAAGGAAGAAATTAGTTAATATTTAATATTTGACTAGTAGATAAGTATCAGAGGACTATGAAGAGTCGAATTTGGAAAGGGATTCCAGTTTGTATTTTGCAAAAATCTAGAGCGTGTTGGTGTGTTTTGGAAGGAATCCAAAAGTCAGATTCATGTGGTAATCTGTTAACAAAAAGAACACTCATGATTTCCAGTAGTAAGGACATTTATTTTAAAAGGCTCGACAAATTTTTTGGACCCATCAGGAGTTGAGGACAACAGGAGGGTGGTATTAATTATTTAAAAAAAAAAAACCAAAGTGGGAAAAGAAAAGAAAGAAACAAGCAATGCGCAAAAAAAAATAACAAAGTAAGTAAAAGGGGGGGTGAAGTAGAAAAGTAGAAAGAAAAAAAAGAATAATACTCCGGGAAATAAAAAGAGGAAAACGAGAGTAAAGATAACAGCCTTTGGTACTTTTAGCATACCAGATTTTTTGAGGGACAGCTGCAGGAGGAAAGGGGGGGGGTGGGGGGGGGGGGGGGGGGGGGTGGGGGGGGGCGGATTCAAAACACCCCGGGCCGCCTGCGGTAAGGACTGAGCCTCAGTTAGAATGGCGCACGCTCTAACAAGGTGAGAAATGCAAAGGGCAGCCGATATAAGCACGGACTTCACCTCACAGCTCTGCAACTAATTAAATGTTTTCATTGCGGAATTAAAATCTGTTGGTTTATTCCCCGGGTTGATGAATGCAATGAACGTTTTGGGCTCCTAAAAGTCAGAAAGTTGTGGAAAAAAAATGTGGATCAAGTCGGTTCCCAAAAAAAGCCCACAAAGGACAGAAGCGTCCATCAGATGGTATCATCTTGTCACTCGATACCTCAGCAATAGATGCAAATATTCCGGAACTCTTCTTACTCGTCACAAGACGAGTCAGGAAGAAAAGACTAAGGGGACAGAAACAAAAAAAAGAAACGAAAAAAGAAGAGGGGAAGGAAAAAAGACAGCTTCTCCTAGAATTACTTGCCTAGAAAAACATATTCATTTTAAAGGTCCCATGGCATCCATGACATCATTGTCCGCATGGCATTGACCACAATTGTCCCTTCTATAATGCGTTTTTTTTTTTTTTTTTTTTTTTAACATTCTATGGACCCCCCCCCCCAGCCCTCCTGCTTTTTCCTCTCCTTGTGCCTAATAGCCCCCAGGGGCTTAGAATATATATAGAAATAAAAATAGGGCCCCTTAGGTTTGTGTAGAAACGAGAAAAGAAAGCGCACACAGAAAACAAAGAGGAGGATAATAACAAGGTCCTCCTGGGTACAACCTGCATATGGCCTTTGAGGGAAAAATGCAAGCCTCAGATGGAGGGCCGCCGCATAACACGCCGGTCCCCGCCGCCCCCGCGTCCGGCCGACCTACCAGCGGGCCGCCCAGGACGCCCACCGACCGCCGACCGGCCCAGATCTTGGAATCTTCCCCTTATTGAGACGGGTCACAACGCGGTGGCAAAGGTACCTCCCCTTCCTCCTGCCTTTGCCCAACACGAGAAATTTGATAGGAGAATCGAATATTTCCCTCCCCCCCCCATTGAAAGATAAGAGAGCACATCGTGGCTTTTCAAACGAGGCAAACAAAAGTAAGGACCGCAGTATTGGGTCAAAGGAAGGGCGGCAAAACCCCACGGCGAGGACACAGCACATGACCAGGTTTTTTTTTTTTAATCCCGTTTGTCGCTGCCTTGGCATAATAGCAACTGCATGGAAAGGGGGGCGGTGGGTAAGGAGCGAGACGGTGGTGAGAAATGAAGGTGGGGGATGGGGGTTGAATGGTTCCAGACATGCTTGTTTCGTTCATGTGGACGCTCAAACAGTGGTGGTTGCATCACTTAGAATTCCTCAGCGGGTAGGGGTGGGGGTGGGGGTGGACGGGACCTGGGGAGGGGGGGACAGAAACTACAACGTTTTCGCCTTTGAACTACTCTTTCCTGATGATAACGTACATACTTTTATTTAAGTAACGTTTCAATGCAGGAAATTTACTCGCCACAGAGTACTACTCACAGTGTGGTATCCAGTACTTATACCTTAACTCTTCAGGATCCGGTACTTCTATCCAACCCCGAGCTGAACTCGTGATTTGGTGTTGGACGTGCGATTACGTGCTTTAAACTGTTCGACAGAAAACTTGCACACTTGTGTGTTAATTCGCCAGAGAAAATCAACCCCCCCCCCCACCCCGGGCTCTTCTGAGAACGCCTGTTTCGACATGCTTGCGTGGTCAGATCAGATCAACTGTTGAAAACAGATGGCGCCTACCGCCTCGACAGGGCACGGCGTACCAGTCTGCAGGCCTAACAGTGGGACTGCAACGGTTTTCCTTTTGCTCTGGGTGGCAGAGCGCGGCCAGAAGGACGAGGATTTGGGGGGGGTCTGGAAATCATGGATGGGATTAATGGCTACTGGTGGTAAGCAAAATAATATACATAACAACAGGATTGGTGCAATCTATGTGCACCAGGCTTCGTCCTGAGAGAAAAGAAATGATACACATCACAGCGAAGACACGGCGGATAACAGACCGGGCGTCCATTGAAACATTTAATTGTTACCGCGTTATTTATCCTGTGGCAAATACATCCTCAGGAGGAGAGCATGGTACGGCTGAGGGCAGCAGGTCTGTACAGGAAGAGTAAGTAACAGATGGAGGATACAAAGTGTATTTGAGGAGTCAAAGCGGAGCAAAAGGAAGAGAGTAGGAGAGTTCAAGACAGATGCAGATGAAGTAAGTACTGTTACTTCAGGAAAGAAAGGAGGACTCAAGTAAACTTAAAAGGTACTGGTTTAAAAACGTGTCAGCATACCTGGGATCCCAAGTAAAAAGTTACTGTTACTTCCGCCATAGATGGGACTCAGAAAAAGTACGGTACATCAGAATAAGGGGGACGGCTCACCGGAGTAAAAAGTACCTGTTATTCACTACTAGATGACTTAATAAAAGGTACGTTACTTCAAGAGATTATATGGTACTCACGTGAAAGTACTGGTACGCAGAATAATGATGACTCAGAGTTAAGTAGCTGGAGCGTCAGGAATGTGACTCAGGTACAAGTACTGGTACTTCAGAATTGACTCAAAGTAAAAGTTATGTTACTTCAGATAATGTAACTCAAGTCTAAAAAGTATAGTACTTCGCATGATGTGGACTCAAGTAAAAGTAATGTTCTAATAATATGACTCAAAGTAAAAACGTAACGTTATTTCAGAATAATGGACTCAGTAAAAGTACTAGGAATCACAGCGATAAATAAATGACTCAAGTAACAGGTACCGTTATTCATAATAAGCGAATCAAGTGTAAGGATACGTAACTTCAGGATAATCTGAACTAACAGTAAAAGTACTGTATTAGATACTGGGAGCTTGAAGTAAAAGTCATGTACTTCAGAATAATGTGACTAGAGTAAACAGTAATGTTACTTCAGATACTGGGACGTCTTCCGGAACTTACTGTAAAAACGTTGGATGTGGTGATTTGTGGCTGCAGTCCGGACTCGCATCTTCCCGAGATGCTTGGATGGTTTTAAAGAAATGCGGATCAACCCAGAGCGTGAATTCTGCTTACTCCTATCCCAGGATTGTATTTGTGGTGGAGCCGAATTAGAGAGGTTTGCAAAGCGAGTAATTAGGATTTTTCTGTTCTGATGAATTGGCTGATGGCGGAATTTTATACACCAACCTCTGTGGTATGCCATAGTTCTCAATGTTACTGTGAGACGCAATCATGGCCAAAGACGGAGCTGTTCTTCTGAAGCTTTTTTTCAGTCTTGCTGCTGTATCTTAACTCACACATGGATGCATTTTCTGTGTGCAGCAGATGTTAATTGCAGGTTGTTGATTGCACAAAGGGGACACAGTAAAACAGGAAAACCACAACTGTAAACTAAGGAAAGTGTACGAGTGGTTAGGTGTTGATGTTACACTGACTACAAGGGACAAACACGTCGCACGAGTTCAGCAACCCCCCCTGAAGCTGAGAGGCTACAGACCCCAAGTTAGCAGTAGCACCACCTCTACGGGTTGTGTTTGGGACCGTGAATGCTCTCTTAATTCAGTACAACAGGAATCCGCATGATGATTGGTCCAGAATGGGACTAAGTAAAAACACCCAGAGATGTTACAGAAAACACCGCCTCGCAGCAGGAAAAGCCGTGTGTTTTCTGAGGGACGCGCGCGCGCCAAACTTTCCAATGAACTGTATTGCTTGTTTGAAAGAAAAACTGCCTCTTTGGTGCGTCAGCGTCCATCATTGTCTCAGCCAAAGGCGTAGCGGAGACTTTGTATGTGGGGGACTGTCCCTAGGACTGTCCATGATTGTGTCCCCCACATTACAACACCCGTTGAAGTTGATTTGAATAATTGGATGTAGGTCCAGATTTGATTACTTAAACCATCATGTTCCTCTAAGGTTGTCCTCATGTGTCTCATGTTGTCCCATGTTGTCTTCTGTTGTATCATGTTGTTATCATGTGTTTCATTGTTGTACTAATGTTGTCATCAGATGTTGTTCTTCATGTTGTACACTGTTGTCCTCATGTTTGACTCGATGTTGTCCTGCATGTTGTATTAATGTGGCATCAGTCTTGTCTTCATGTTGCCATCATGATTATGTCCTATGTGTCTTCAGTTGTCCTCATGTTGTTTCCCAGTTGTCATCAATGTTGTCACCTCATGTTGTCCCCATTGTGTGTCCTCATGTTGTTATGTTGCAACAGTGCCCTCCCATGGTGTCCTAAGTGTTGTCAATGGTGTCCCATGGTGTCCTCAGCGTTGTCCACATGTGTCCTCATGGTTGTCCATCCATGGTTTTTCATGTGCTCCATTGTTGTACTCATGTTGTTCCAATGTGAGTCATGAATGATTAGTCCTCATGTTGTCCCCATGGGTCCTCGGTTGGCCCCATGTTGTCATCATGTGTACCCTCATGTTGTCCTCATGTTGTCTATTTCAAGGTTCTTTTAATTCCCCAAAATAACATGAGTTGATAACAAACGACTCTATTGCCAGCTACAATCCTCTACTTTCATTAATTTTGGGGTCGTATTCATATTTCTAGAGTTGTAAAACCAAAGTGAAGTGTTGTGTGAATAGTATTGAGTAAAAGTGGAACATTTCCAGTTCTGTGCATAGCATCAAACAATCCGATTCCTTAAATTTTTAGTCTCATAATTCCTAGATGTTGCACTGTTCTTAATCAACCATTAGGTATAATTTCCTAATAAATGAGGTTTATGGACCCCATAACATTCAACAAAAATAAAACTGTTAAAAATGAAGTTACGGAGTGTTACGTGTGGTGAAAACGTAAAAAGAAAGTGACAAACATGAAAAAAGGGACATAAAATGTAAGAAAAAAGTTTAAAACATTGATTAAAAAAGGTCATAAAGCATTGCTTTAAAGATTTTGACGGGAAGCACAACACAAACGGGTGTAAAAACGACACATCCTCATGATCCTATTAAAGTCAATATGTTGTCAATGATTGTTACAAAGTAAAATGCGAGCCACGGATTTAGTGAGGCTTCAACTCATGTAGTCTAATTTTACCGGCGGATGTTTGTTAACAAGAAACATCGGCTCTGTCCGCGCTTCAGGGCGCCAACGCGTCCGACACGATACACTCTACTCAGCGATGGTGAGCACTCACCAATACCAATGTCACCTTCCAAACACACTCACAGTGAACTGATGTGTGCTTCCTGTACAGCGATATGCCGGCTGTGCCTACTTTATACCTCCGCTGCTCCATGAACAGAGTCCCGTGAGCTGCTCAGATTAAGTACCTGTCGGTTCATCAGGTGTGCGTAATGAAAACTCACCGGAAGTGTGAAAAAAGTAGTGGCAAAAAACAAAGAGCAGAGGCCTTGCTCCTTCAGACACTGAATGCATCAAAGTTAAAACTCCATTGTACGGATGATGAGTTAAAATGTGGCAAAGGACTTCGCGTCAATTCACTCTGAAAAACGTCGAAAACAAAGCACTCAGGCCACACAAAGTGTCTCCTGCAGAGATGATCAACTCCATTTAAGTGCATAAGATTAATGGTAATAGACTCTTCATGCAGCGTACAGACCAAAGCGGTGGGTTATGGAGGCTGGTGATGTTGATGTGTTGATATGTAACGTTAGCCTGACGGATAGAGGATCATGAAGTACTATACAGTTTTCCTGCTAGTGAAAACACAAAGGGCCGAGTATCAGCAGATTGTACTCTGCCGGGATAACATAGCATTTTCCGCCCCCCCTGGACCCTAGTTTTACTTGTTTTGTGTATAAGTGTCTAAACGGAAGCATAATCTTTGACATCGTCCAGTATGAGTGAGATGCAGTCGACAACCAGGCCGCATGGAAGGTGAATAGGACTGTATCCTGTATCTGTATCTGAAGTCAGTCTCATTATATAGACAGTAGGTGGTCACCTTACATACTGTATCTGACAGTCTCTATATAGACATTAGTGGTCCCTAATACTGTATCTGACGGTCTTTTTATATAGACCTAGTGGTCCCCTAAACGTATCTGAAGTCTCTTTTAATAGGAGACATTAGTGTCCCTAATCTGTATATGAAAAGTCTTTATAGTAGACCTTAGTGGTCCATAATTTATCTGTATCTGAAGATCACTCTTTATATAGACCCTTAGATGGTACATAATACTGTTATCTGACCGTCTCCCTTTTATATCAGAACCTTAGTGGTCCCCTAATACTGTATCTGAAGTCGTCGTTATTATAGACCTTAGTGGGCCCCGTAATACTGTTATCGGTGAAGGCTCTCTAATATTAGGACCTAGTTGGTCCTTAATACTGTAATCTAGAAGTCTCTATCCCTATAGTAGACGTAGTAGGTCCCTAGATAACTGTAATCTGACAGTCCCTTTTTATATAGACATTAGGGTCCTAATACTGTATCTGAAGTCTCGCTTTATATAGACCTTAGTGGTCCCCTAATCTGTATCTGAAGTCTCTTTTATATAGACCCTTAGTGGTCCTAAGAATGTATCTGAAGTCTCTTTATATAGAAGCAATTAGTGGTCCCCTAGTATGTATATAAGTCCTCTTGTTATAGACCTTAGTGGTCCTAATACTGTATATGAAGCTCTTTATATAGACATTAGTGTCCCCAAGTACGGTATCTGAAGGCTCTTTGATATGGACCTTAGTGGTCCCTAATCCTGTATCTGAAGTCTCTTTTATATGAACTTAGGGGTCCCTAATACTGTAGCGAAGTCTTTATTCAATAGACCGTAGTGGTCCCTAAGTACTGCATCTGCAGTCTATAGACCTTAGTGGTCCCTAATACTGTGATCATGAAGTCTAAGACCTTCGGTGTCCTAATACTGATATGAAGTGCTAGAGAACATTAGTGGGTCCATAATACTGCATCTGAAGTCGATAGACCTTGTGGTACCTAAATGGTCGAGAGTCTAAGACCTTAGGGGGTCCCTACATACTGTAACAGCTGATTCAATTGTTAGATAAGACGGCGAGCAGCTTTAAAGTTCTCTCTAGCAACAAACTCATAAGCTTAAATCCTCATGATTCTGCGTCTAAAATCTTCCCAGTTTGGAAACGTGTTTTTTTTTTTTTTGCTTCGTTTTATTACCTATTACATTCTTAAAGGGTCACGATACGGAAAAAAAAGGAAACGCCATTACAGAGAAAGCAATGGGACAACCAGGGCCTAAAGTACATTCAACGGCTCCAACATTCGGATCCTTCCGATCTGCTTTGGCATTTCTTCAGACGTTCCACCATCAACAGCTGTAAAAGGAGTGAACCGTTAGAAGAAACCTTCACTGCGAGGTGTGGTCCAAATGTATGCATGTCCGTGCACTTATAGCTGTTTTTTTACTCTGCGCTCAGTTTTTCACGGTGGGGGCCGGGACAAGTTTGCTGCAGAGCGTGTCCACAAGAGTAGAAACTAATGAGCCAAAGCCGCAGGACACGCAGAGGAAAGTTAAGGCAACCGGGTATTTTTGGGACCAGGTTGTACATTAATATAAGACATCATGTGATCTTTGGGTGCCATGCCACGGCCACAATGCTTGGAGATCCCTCTAGTGAAAAATGAAAGTTACAGGTTGTTTTAAATTGCTAAAGGCCAAGGGAACTTCTATGCGATGCATAGTATCCACTGATCCATGAATAATGGTCCTTCTATAATAATAAAAAACCTGCCTCTATGGAATTTTAACCTATGGGGGGTGATAGACTAATGACCCCTGTAGTTTTAATCAAGACATAGGAAGGGGGGTATACTATTTGGCCCCGTGTAGTATTTAACATAGGGGGGATGTAGATTATGCCCCTTATGTATTTTAAAGTAGGGGGGTGTATACGTATGCCCTGTATTTTAACATAGGGGGGGTTGTATACTTATGCCCCGTATATTTAACATAGGGGAGGTGTATACTTAGCACCTGTATGTTAACATAGGGGAGGGTGTTTATACTTATGCCCCTGTACTTAAAATGGGGTTGTGTTATGCCCCCTGTATTAACAAGGGGGTGTATACTTATGCCACTGTATTTGTGAACATCGGGGCGGAGCAAGGGCGGGGGTTCGGGTGAATATACTTATGGCCCCCTGTATTTTAACATAGGGGTGAAGGTGTATACATTAGCCTCGCCTGATCTTTTAACATTAGGGGGGTCTGTAGAGCCCAAAAAGGGAAGGGCAAATTTAACTTAATATTGGTGCCGAACCTTTCCACACAAGTTCAATCCAAATGGATAAGTGAACAGGGGAAGTAACGAAAAGCTCCTAAAGTCTCAGGCTTGCCAATAAGTGAACACAAAACGCATTGTCTCTTAGTCATAGAAAAGTTCCTACATGGTGGAATTTTTTATCCAAAATCCAATAATGGAGGATTGCGTGTAAGGAGATCTGAATCAGAAAGATGCACGAGTTATTTCACATCCTGACGGCATTTTGTATTACTGATAAACGACATTGGGGAGAAAGCACACGCAAGTTTTGTGACCCATTTTAAAATCATGCAATTGGTAGAGACTGTTACAGTAAAGTGGTGATACTAATTCCCGAAACGAAGCAAAGGAGGCGAGAAAAACGAAGTTTCTCGAAGTGAAAAGCACGAAGTGGCGTGTTCAAACCATCGAGATGAAATCTGATTCTGTCCAGTTGAAGGAAAAACACAGTGTGAATGGGCCGTGGTGCAGCACACGTCGCCACTGAAAGGAGCCACATGGGGCGCAAAGTGTGGGAGTAGCGTTCATAAATATGAAGTTATTGACACAAGCGCCGCGACGCCGCGGTTGTTGCTTAATGCGAAAGGTCTCAAAATGGGTTGGTGGTTGTGGTCACTACAGTTGCAGAAGAGACTGCTCGGGAAACCGCTGTGAACTGAGAACCCTGGGCTCCCCTTTTTACTCAAATCATTACATTAATGCGATACATAATATTCAGCTACATTACGGAATGCATTATACTACGGGATTTTTCTGTGAGAATTTTGTTTAGTTGAACAATTAAGAGACAAGGGTATACAATAACAATTAGAGTCTCACTGAGACATGGCCGGATAAAGGACTTAAGGGCTACAAAAAACAGCGAGGAAAGACAGAAAACATAAAAAGATAAAGCAGAATACAAGGGATGGAAGTGCCACAGCTTAAAAATAACAGCGCAACGACAGCACAAGGACCAAACACACAGAAACATATCACCATAATCACAACAGCCAGCGACAGTGCGGATCAGCACCTGAGCTATTAGGGGGGGGAGGGTTTCGAGTGCTTTAGACTGACAAAGATCAACCACGGCAATTGCCCAAGAGGTGAATGGCCCCTCTCTAGACAGACACCAATTACATCCAGTCTGGGAACGTGGTGGAAGGGACATAGTGAAACGTAACCTCGGAGAGTACCACTCCAATCACCTAGAGCTGAGCTACTACAGTTTACAACATTAATACATGCCGAAGCAGAACATACACAACACACCCACCCACAAACAACAACACCACATCACACCACAGACAGAAAACCACAACACACGCGACCAGCAACACCACAACAGGAGCAAGAGGGAGCGAATACATATGCACAACCAGAAGTGCGAGATAAGCAAGGGGGGGGGGGGGAACAACCCATGAAGGAAACTAGCAGAAGATGGAAGTTCCTGGTCCCGGCGCTCCAGTACGTGAGTAGCCTATATTATCTTAGAAATAATTTTTGGTGTTATTTAAACCAGGGATTTTTGGGTCAGTGTGCATCGCGTGGTCTAATGGACGTCAAATAAAACAAATTCCTAGTTTAAACTTGTAGTCTTAATCTTGTCCCATAGCCCACAGTAAATGGTAGTGACACTATATTACTCCACTCTAGGAATTAAGTAGCCTGGGGCAGCGTTTACTTACGCTGTCCAAGGTGGGGGGGGGGGGGGGAATGTTGGGCGTCAGGTATCTTGGAAATGAGGTTACACGTTGACACGTGGCCGGATGACTGGGACACTCGAGGTGGGTGCCCGAACGGGGGTTCATTGGGCAACTATTTACCCTCCGGGGTAAAGCCACCCGCAAAGACAATGCTTTCTACGGGACACCTCCTTTTTTGGGTCGGCTTGGGGTTTCATTCGATTTTACTCGATTTTTAATGGGATCGACCTAATTTGCGGCGTGTATTTCGAAAACGTTTACGAATCAAAAGATTAGTTTTAGTACAGTTTTTTCTGTGTCTTAGCATAAATCTATACATGTGTGACATTCTCTCTTTGGATTACATTGTTTAAGTGTCAGAATGCATCAGAAAGTCGTCAAAAGTTACACACTTAGAAAGCAGGACTTTGCTGAAGACAGGCAGCAGGTATCGTGTGTAAAAAAAGAAAAACGAATTGACAGGACCGCTGGAAATTCAGCAAAATCACACAGATCCCTAGGAAGGGTGTTTTACATGGGGAATCTGCTTCAGAGAGCCACCGCTTTTTCTGGGATAAACCTGTGAAGGCGCATCCGTGCTGATCATACCCCTGTTACCCTGGGCAGAGACAGAGAGTATGCACTAACGGAAGGGGTTACAGTTCTTCCTGTACATACACATTAGACTGTTGTTGGTTTGGCCACCTCACCCGCCACTTACGCCAGTGTTTAAGTACTGGACAGGAAGTGTCGTGATTTCAGGGTCCACAGGCTAAATTTAAAGTGTGAAGAGTGTGAGCTTGTGTAATGGGCTGTTTGAGATTAGTAGGCCGCGTGTCGTGGCCCCAGAAACCGCATACGATAGAAGGAACTCATCACAAAGTGGCGCAGCCACAGGATGAAAAGTAGAGCGGTCCCACCGGTGGCGGAGACACGCTGCTGAAGGGCCTTTACAGCCAAGCTACAGTCCCACACAGCGTGGTGTTCTCTTAGGACTACCTTCATGTTTAGCTAGGGTGAAGAATCAAAGAGGTCTGTTTTAGACAGGGAGTAACTAAAAGCATTTTCAAAACCAAGTCCAGATCCAATGCTGTAGCGATGAGTAATAAACCACGTGTCGAACTCACTGAGAGAGACAAAGAAGCTTTTAACCGACTCGGTGTGTCTTCCCGGTCACACAAACCGAGAATTGCAAGGGGCAAGCACTTTTATTGACGCTTTCAAGTTCGGAGTTTTGTCTGCTTTTTCTTACGTTTTGGTCCCTTTGTTCCGAGTACATGTTTTCGCGTGTTCAACATACACCTTACCTTATTAACTTTAGTAATGTCTGTGTCAAATAAAACCGCATTTATAGGGAAAATTTAGTACCTAAGGTTGAGTTAGAAAAGCGAAATTGGTGATATTAATTGAGGACTAAAATTAAACGGAATGGAGTTTTGCTTGTGATAGATAATCAGAGGTATGGGAATATGTCAACTGTTACCTCAATACTATTTCAAACTAAAACAATTCCATTTGATTGTCAAGTGCTCTAACTAGAATTAAGACCCCAAATTAATGAAAGTGAGATTTGTACTGGCCACAAAGAGCGTTGGAATCCTCATGTTATTTGGGGAATTAAAAAGAAGATTGTATAGGAAAACATGCGACAACATGAGGACAACAGGAAGAAACAAGAGGGCAACATGAGGAAACATGAGGACAAATGGGGAAACATGGGGCACAATATGAGGGGACAACATGAAGCAACATGAGGACACATGAAGACCACACTGAAGACAACATGAGGACCAAACATGAAGACAAAACATGAAGGAAAACATGGGGCACATGAGACCAGAACATGAGGAGTGACACATGATGACAACCTGAGGACAACATGAAGACAAACATGGAGAGGATCAATACAGAAGGACAAAATGGCGGGGTGAAAGCACCATGATGAACGAACCTAGGAGGACACCATGAAGAACACATGGGAGGCAACATGCGGACAACATGAAGGTACAACATGGACTTGACACAAGGACAAACTGAGGACAACATGGATGGCGACATGACAGGACAAAACATGAAGGCAACATGAGGGCACCTTGAAGACAAAGTGGGGAAAACATGAGGACAACATGAGGAAGACATCGAGGAAAACCTTGAAGACAAATGAGACAACATGGGACAACAGGAGGGCAACAGGAGGGCAACATGGGAACAAACATGAGGACGATGAAGACAACATAAGAAAAATGAGGACAACATAGAAGACAACATGAGGACAACATGGGAACAAACATGAGAGAACATGTGCGGACAAACATGAGGACACATGAGGGCAACATGAAGACCAACACTGCGGACAACTGCGGACAACATGAGGTCAACATGAGGACAACATGAAGCAACTGGGGGGCAACATGGGGGACACATGATGACAACCTGAGGCACCCATGCGGACGCCATGACGGCCCCCTGACGGCCACCATGGGGCCACAGAGACCAAATGAGGCGCGAAATGCGGACACATGAGGGCGACATAGAGGCACATTGACGGCCACCTGACGCACCCATGAGGACCACAGAGGGGACCGGCTGGAGGGGTAGGCACCATGGAAGGGCACAACCTGCAGGCGCCTGAGGAAAAATGAGAACCATGAAGAAACCCTGAGGACCACTGCAGACCCCTGGAAGACACCTGCGGGACAACTGAGGGCACATGACGCCCCTGCAGCCCCCCTGCGGCCCCCCTGACGCCAATGAAGCCCCCAGGTCTCTGCTGATTGGGAATGATTGAGATTTCTCTTGCACAGCTACCAGAAGACTTACACCTTTCAGACTGGTTGCTCACGTCACATCTACGTCTTCCAGCTCAGTTGGAGGCTGCGCGGTAACGCTCA
>NW_022605595.1:547973-548926 GCF_008692095.1 Etheostoma spectabile | reverse complement strand
CACCGGGAAGGAGTTTCTAGTAGACTTCACTGGTCTCCGTCCAGAGCAACGGGACCTTTTGGTCTATTTCGTTAACTGTCTATGATTTAAACAGAGTTCAAATAGACATGTGCTTAATAAGGCATAATCCATTATGTCCGATAGTTCCCACCCCCTGAATGCAGAATTTAAGATACTGCCCTCTGGTTCCCGCTTCAGTCGGCCACCAGCCAAAACTAATAGGTATAAATTCTCCTTCGTACCCGCTGCTATCTCTCTGCTTAACTCTGGAAAGACTAGGTAACATCTGCACATAAGGTATACTGGGACTTAAACTTTTAATGTTGTGGTATTTATTTCCCCATTTGGTTTGTATTTTTAATTGATGTTGTCGTCTTTGTCATGTACTGTATGTCAATTGCTTTGCTACTGCAGCAAAATGAATCGCCCCTCTGGGACAAATAAAGGACTTGAACTTGAGAGTCTGTTAAGAGGCACAAAGTCTGTAGAACATGCCCCCACATCTGCCGTTTTAGCTAACTGGGAGCTCTAGATGTAGCTGTACCAACTCCAGTTTGCTAGCACCAATTCTGTTTGTTTCTTGTAGCAACAGTACTCGCATATTTATAGCAATAAAAATTGGCCGGAGTTCTCCTTTAATCGCTACTTAGACATAGTCATATTTTAAAATCTCCTGTTACCTTGTAGCACTGACTTCATTCAGGGCCCTATGGAGTCTTGTAGTTTTTTTAGAGTCTCATTTTCACACTGGCCACCGAATTAAACAATGTTTCTGGGGGAAACTCTGCAATCTCTATATTTTAGCTGACATTGGCTTCTGTCTCTGTTTCAGCTTTGCCTCCAGAAGACAAAAGCCAGATTGTTATTAAAAAGGAGCAGCAGGAGTGTAGCTCCAGTGTGGACCAGCAAGGGCCAGAGCCCCCCCCACACATTAAAGAGGAACAGGAGGAACT
>NW_022605595.1:547866-547963 GCF_008692095.1 Etheostoma spectabile | reverse complement strand
CAGGAGGGAGAGCAGCTTCAAGGGCTGGAGGAGGCTGATATCACCAAGATCCCATTCACTCTTGTCCATGTGAAGAGTGAAGATGATGAAGAGGAAG
>NW_022605595.1:547124-547856 GCF_008692095.1 Etheostoma spectabile | reverse complement strand
TCACAGCTTCATCAGAGACAAACTCAATACATGGAAATAGAAGCTGATGGAGAGGACTGTGGAGGACTAGAACCAGCCAGGAACTCACATCCACTTTTACAACCACAGACTGAAGACCAAATTGGAGACTCTTCTGATCCTGAGACTGATGACAGTGCTGATTGGAAGGAGACCAGAGAACCTCAGTCAGCTTTAAACTCTCTGAAACATGATTTAAGACGTAAAAAAACATTCAGCTGCTCTGAGTGTGGGAGAAGGTTTACCTTCAAGTCAGATCTTAAGAGACACGTGAGAATCCACACAGGAGAGAAGCCTTTCAGCTGCTCAGTTTGTAAGAAATCATTTACACAGAATGGAGATTTACAGAAACACATGAGAGTCCACACAGGAGAAAAACCTTTCAGCTGCTCAGTTTGTAAGAAAGCTTTTACACAGATAGGACATTTACGGTCACACATGGCCGTAGTCCACTCAGGAGAGAAAAGATTCAGCTGCAGTGTTTGTGACAAAAGATTTTCCCAGAGTTCTGATGTCAAAACACATAAATGTGTTGGTCAGATGGAAACAGAAGCTGATGGAAAGGACTGTGGAGGACCAGAACCAGCCAGGAACTTGCATCCACTTTTACAACCAGAGACTGGAGACCAGATCAGAGACTTTTCTAATCCTAAGACTGCTGACCTTGCTGATTGGAAGGTGACCAGAGAACCTCAGTCAGCTTTAAACTCTCTG
>NW_022605595.1:546037-547114 GCF_008692095.1 Etheostoma spectabile | reverse complement strand
CAAGATGTAAGAAAACATTCAGCTGCTCTGAGTGTAGGAGAAGATTTGGCAACAAGTCAGATCTTAAGAGACACATGAGAATCCACACAGGAGAGAAGCCTTTCAGCTGCCCAGTTTGTAATAAATCTTTTACACAGAGTGGAGATTTACAGAAACATGTGAGAACTCACACAGGAGAGAAACCTTTCAGCTGCTCAGTTTGTGATAAATCTTTTACACAGAGTGGAAGTTTACTGACACACATGAGATCTCACACAGGAGAAAGAAAATACAGCTGCAGTGTTTGTAACAAAAGATTTGTCTGGCGTTCTCTTGTCAAAACACATAAATGTGTTGGTCAGATGGAAACATGGAGCAGTCAGGATGGAGAGCAGCTTCAAGGGCTGGAGGAGGCTGATATCACCAAGTTCCCATTCACTCCTGTCCCTGTGAAGAGTGAAGATGATGAAGAGGAAGCTCAGTCCTCACAGCTTCATCAGAGACAAACTCAACACATGGAAACAGAAGCTGATGGAGAGGACTGTGGAGGACCAGAACCAGGCAGGAACTCACATCCACTTTTACAACCAGAGACTGGAGACCAGACTGGAGACTCTTCTGAACCTGAGACTGGTGACATGAAATGACGTTTGTGCCTTTAAGTCAAAGCAAAACTTCTTAAGTATCAAAACAAAAATATTTATGTATGAATATCCAGATAGAAGACATATTTTGTGGTGGAAAGAAACACACTCTAATTAAAAAAAAAAAAAAAAAATAGATATTGTTTTGTGTTGTAATGTCTGTCATATAATCCATGATAATCAAGAAATCAGACAAATATAACCCCCTGATATTTTATAAAGCCCACGCATACAGTCCCTTCTTTCTAAGTAACGTATGTGTAGGAAGATTCACTATTAATCATGTATCAATATGGGAGTTTATTCAATACACACTGGGTTCATGTTTTAATTTGGTGTACCATGTTTAAGCACAATTTAGACTTTTCTCTCCGTGTCAGGGAGACAGGAAGGGGAGGTTGAGAGCTTTCTTTAGTCTCAACAAGGGAGATGTGAGGGAGGTAGCATAGGGAAG
>NW_022605595.1:542678-546027 GCF_008692095.1 Etheostoma spectabile | reverse complement strand
AGCCTAGCAAGGTGTTTCCTGTCAGGGAGCGGAGGGGTTTTCTCTTTGAAGCAAAGCTGGGATGGACAAGTTATGATCTGTATAAAACTATAAAAACTTGTGCATTGCTATGTTCCGAGGTAATATGATCAGTGATATCAAAAGGATTAAGGTCTTTAGACATGTATAGTGTCTCTTATTCCACTAATTAGGCCATGGTAAAGCTAATAAAGTAAAAAAATATAACGGTTTGATATGACCGGTGTGGTACACCAGGACATGCTGAGTTCTCTTCAGGATGAAATGAAGTGAAATCATTTTAATTAAAGCATCTGTTGACTAGCATGTTAGTAGTTATTGTCCGGGTCACAATGACCTAGATGTGTACTTAAGAAAAGGAAGAGGAGAGGACTCTCCAGTTCAGGTAGGTGAATACAACGATGTCTTAGTTGAAAACACATGTCACGTAAGGGCCTTGTTCATGCTGCACAGATATTTTAATTATGGCCCGAGCGCCGCATCAAGTCTGGTGAAAATGTACGTATTTTAAGGGTTTTGGGAATAGGAGCACAAAGATGGCTCACTAGCGCCCCTTGCAAAACTAGAAAAAAAAGGAAAATTCCACCATTTCCACATGTCGTACTTTAACAAACTCCTCCTAGAGATTTCATCAGATCAACTTCAAATTGGGCACCCAGATAGCTCAGTGGGTTTAGCGGGTGCCCATGTACAGAACCTTGCTCCTTGACGCAGCGGGCCCAGGTTCTAATCCGGCCTGTGGCCCCTTTGCTGCATGTCAGCCCCCCTCTCTCTCTCCCCCTTTCACATATCTCTGTCTGGCTATCTAATAAAGGGAAAAAATAACTTTAAAAAAAAAAAAAGATTGACTTAAAATTCAGTCTGACTCATCTAAAGACATTAACGATGAAAAGTTATTAAAAGAAAAACTTTTTGTAAAACGGTGTGGCATGGCGGCCATTTTTTGTGTTTAGCTATGAAGGAGAAAGTGGCTGTAACTACAATGTACATTGTCAAATCTGCTTGAATTTTCCCACAATCACCAAGAGTCCAGGCCTGAGGACATCTGCAGGCCAATATTCGCTATAGCGCCACCAACTGGCAATAGGAAATCAGCCTTATATGACAAACATCATCCGATTTATATAAAACTTATAATATATGGTCTACATGTGATTCTGCATCGCCTCCTAACATAACCAGTCTCATTTGCACACTGGCCACCAAGCTAAACAACTTTTCTGGGGGAAACTCTGCAATCTCTAACCTTTAGCTAACATTAGCTTCTGTCTGTGTTTCAGCTCTGCCTCCAGACGAGAAAAGCCAGATTGTTTTTAAAGAGGAGCAGCAGGAGTGTAACTCCAGTGTGGACCAGCAGGAGCCAGAGGCCCCCCCACACATTAAAGAGGAACAGGAGGAACTATGGAGCAGTCAGGATGGAGAGCAGCTTCAAGAGCTGGAGGAGGCTGATATCACCAAGTTCCCATTCACTCCTGCCCCTGTGAAGAGTGAAGATGATGAAGAGGAAGCTCAGTCCTCAAAGCTTCATCAGAGACAAACTCAACACATGGACACAGAAGCTGGTGGAGAGGACTGTGGAGGACCAGAACCAGCCAGGAGCTCAAATCCACTTTTACAACCAGAGACTGAAGACCAGATCGGAGACTCTGCTGAACCTGAGGCTGAGGACAGTGTTGATTGGAAGGAGACCAGAGAACCTCAGTCCGCTTTAAACTCTCGGAAACCTGATTCCAGATGTAAGAAAACATTCAGCTGCTCTGAGTGTGGGAGGAGATTCGGCAACAAGTCAGATCTTAAGCGACACATGAGAATCCACACAGGAGAGAGACCTTTCAGCTGCTCAGTTTGTAAGAAATCTTTTACACAGAATGGAGATTTACAGAAACATGTGAGAACTCACACAGGAGAAAAACCTTTCAGCTGCTCAGTTTGTGATAAATCTTTTACACAGAGTGGAAGTTTACAGTCACACATGAGATCTCACACAGGAGAGAAAAGATTCAGCTGCAGTGTTTGTAACAAAAGATTTTCCCGGCGTTCTTTTGTCAAAACACATAAATGTCTTGGTCCGATGGAAACGAAAGCTGATGGAGAGGACTGTGGAGGACCAGAACCGGCCAGGAACTCACATCCACTTTTCCAACCAGAGACTGAAGACCAGACTGGAACTCTTCTGAACCTGAGACCGGTGACATGAAATAACGTTTGTGCCTTTAACCCTCTAAGGTTATTTTAACAATTTGTTGTCCATCTGGTTGTACTTTCTAAAAAAGCTTGAAAGACATCAACCCTGTTGTCCACAGTCAAGCTATAAACATCATTCTTTTCAGGACAAACTGGGCTACTAGATTACAGAATGTTAAAACAGTTATGGGATAATAAAGACAAATAAATAAATTAAACGGAACAGGAATCTCACACATTCCATTCAATTCATTTTTATTTATGGTATCAATTCATAACAAGAGTTATATCGAGACACTTTACATATAGAGAAGGTCTAGACCACTCTATAATTTACAGATAGAGTAGGTTATTTACAAGGACCCAACTGTTCTAGTAGTTCCCTCCAGAGGAAGCAACAGTGCGACAGTGGCAAGGAAAAACTCCCTTTTAGGAAGAAACTTTGGACAGACCCAGGCTCTTGATAGGCGGTGTCTGACGAGCCTTTTGGGTTGAAATTAATAGTGGCAATAACAGTCACAGTAAAAGATAATGGAACACTGACTAAAACAGTTTTTTGTAGCAGTTCCTGGCATAGCAAGGCATTGCACGGCATTACAAGGCACAGCAGGACGTAGCAGGATGGAACGGGGCATCGCGGACTGTAGCAGGACCACAGGGAAAGCTGCAACCATGATTTTGGAACCTCCTTGATCCATGGAAACATGCTAAATGTTCAAGTCCCTGTAACAGGATGCTAGTAAAACAAGTACGGAGACAAGTCCTTTGTCTGCAGCAGTTAGAAGGTCATTAGTCATTTTCGCCAGTGCCGTCTCTGTGCTATGATGCTTTCTAAAATCCTGACTGTCAGTCCTCAAGTAAACTATTGCTTGCCAGAAAATCAAATAACTGATTAGCGACTACCTTCTCAAGGGTCTTGGAGAGAAAGGGAAGGTTAGATTTAGGTCTATAGCTTAATAAGACCTCCGGGTCGAGGGTGGGTTTTTTCAGGAGAGGTTTTATGACAGCTACTTTAAATGACTGCGGTACATAACCTGTTAGTAGAGACTTGTTGATCATATCTAGTAATGGAGTGGTAACCTCGTGTAACGCTCCTTTAAGTAGCCTCGCTAGGATGGGGTCTAAGAGACAGGTAGATGGCTTAGCT
>NW_022605595.1:541947-542668 GCF_008692095.1 Etheostoma spectabile | reverse complement strand
TTGACATTAATTGTTGAAGGTCTATAGGACAGAAGCCGTCTAAGTATATTTCAGGTCTTGTTGTTCTTTCTTTCTACTGTGATTAAAGGTGAACCGTTGAGGGCAAAAGGTGATGAATTTTATCTCTAACACTAACACCACGTGTATTATGTTGACAACACGGACGCATATATAGGAAACACCAAAGGGACTCGTAATATTTACGCTAACATTCGGTCGAGACCATAGACTGTTAATATTAAAAGACCAAAAGACATCCAGTGGCAAAGACATCGCAGGCTGCTCTGTCTTCTCCCCAACATGTCATGCGATGCATTGTGGGGGAAAGGAGAATCACCGCAAAATGCTGTAAAATTTACCTTTTGTATTATATTCCGTTTTGTGATATCCAACGCCATCAATTACAATGGATAACAGTTTAAATGTTTAATTACCAACAAGCAAATTCGTTGCAAAATTAAAATTGCAACATGGGCTTAAATGTTCACTTTCAGACAAACAGCAAAATCAGATGAAATTACCCTGCAAGACTAAAACTTGTATCTTCTGTTTGACACAATAAAAGGAAACTACCATCATCTTTCATTTGGTTCATGGTTTTCTTGGGGCTCTGAAAATGTAATAAAGTATTCACCTTTTTTCAAAAGTGTGTTTTAATCATTCATATTCCTGGGTTAGATATTTGGGCTGTTTGAAAGAACGATAGCAGAGTACGAGGAGG
>NW_022605595.1:541520-541937 GCF_008692095.1 Etheostoma spectabile | reverse complement strand
TTCAAAAGAGGAGAACGAGCGACAACGGGAACTACTGGACGCTGTGTACATTATTCGCTGGCACCACCCGAGCTATGTGCTCCGGTACGAGAGTCCCTGGAGCCTTGGGTTTCAGTTCAACAGATTTATTAAACTCCAAATCCAGCGGGGAATACAGTGCTTGTTGGTTGCCTTATATGCTTGTGTGAGTGTGTGGCCCCCTGCAAAATAAAGAAATATAGAACATATAAAAATAACCTGTACGTAATGAATCCACAGATATACAGACCAAAGAGCAATAAGCATTCAACTCACTCTGTGATACATATGTACAATATACATAATTGCCATGCAATAAATAGTTGCTGTGAAAACAACCAGAGAATACTAGACAGTAATGGAAATCAACACAATGTCTCCCCCCCCCCCCCCCCCCCC
>NW_022605595.1:540617-541502 GCF_008692095.1 Etheostoma spectabile | reverse complement strand
GCTAAATCACAGGAGCACTTTCAGTGATGGACTCATTCTCCCAAAATGCACCACAGAGTGCCACAGGAAGTCATTCCTACCTGTGGCCATCGAACTTAACAACTCCTCCCTCTAAGTGTCTGACACATACACACACACACACACAGACAGAGAGAGAGAGAGAGAGAGAGGTTGAAACTGAACAATATTATCTGTTTTGTGCTGGTCTGAAATGTGTGCAATACATATCGTTAAATACCGTACATATCCACACTTCTTATATTTCTTTATTTATATTTCTACTCTAATATTTCTACTATTTGTGCAACTGAAACACAGAGTTTCCCTTTGGAGATTAATAAAGTATTTCTGATTCTGATTCAGAATCCAATGTAGTAAAGAATCCAGGTTTAATTGTATAGTTCTATCTATTGGCCACTAGATGGCGCTCTAAGACCATAAATGGACATAACAACAGTCTGCAGGTCCAATGGTCATGTGATGGTAGAGAGGCGCGACTGGCTCAGTGGACAGCGCTTCAACAGTTAAATGAGCAACACCATCGCGAGTGCAACAGTTAATTATTAATTATTAATAAATTAACTAATCTTCAGCTGGATTGTAATAAACAAATGTACAACACTGCACTTACATGTACCCAGCAATCAAAGTATTAACTATTGTTTCTGAATGCTATATCTAGCATTACAGTAGATATGACCATGCTATCATAAACTCTAATAAAGAAAAATTCTCTCATGTTGACAACACAAGCAAAGATACACCAGCATGGACAAAAAATTACTCGATAAAAACTGAAACTCGATAACGGCAACATGATACCACACACGCTGCTTAGCATTATGTTTCCAACACTAACTTATTAACTTTAGTTTTACAGTTATT
>NW_022605595.1:540374-540607 GCF_008692095.1 Etheostoma spectabile | reverse complement strand
ATGGTCAACAAACCTCATTTATAGGAAATTATACCATGTCAATTTTCTTTTGAATTACTTAAAATAACAAAATTTCAAATCAATGACAAATATTGAAAAAAATGTGTCAATAGTGATGAAAAAAGGGACAAAAAAGTAAGAAGAAGTTAAAAACGTCGCTGAGAAACTTCAACAAAAGTGTTGATTTTGACGGGAATACAACACGAGGGTTAAGAGGAAGTTACAGTAAACAT
>NW_022605595.1:538729-540364 GCF_008692095.1 Etheostoma spectabile | reverse complement strand
TTGTGAAGGGGAAAGCGGAAGTGGATAAAGTGTACAATGGCTGTGTTGTAGTTGAATACAGTGAGACGTTCAGGACCGTCTTGGACCCGCCATCGGACCCCGTGGTTCTTTATTTTAGAGTCAAACCTGAGTCTGGGCCACATAAGATCTCCATCTGATAACATGGGCCCGGAAGTTGTTGGTCCGACCCGTAATAGCGTCCCTCCCCGGAACTAACGTTAACTTTGTGTGTCCCGTCGTGATGAAGACGGCGGAGTAGAACGCGCCAGTGTTTAGTTTCTTAAGAAGAAAGAAAGGTCCCAAACTGCCGGATGTGGTTTTAAAAAGCTGAACCAGAGCCACACAGAGCAGGTTAGTTTCCTTTGTTAATGTCGCGGAGAGTCGGTGCTAAGCTAAGGTTAGCCGCTAGCAGCTAGCTCCTGCTAACGTGTTGTTTCCTGAAACAGGTCGGGGACAAGAGGAACTTTAACATGACGTCAGAGAGGAAGCTGGCAGCGGACCAGGGGACAGGTGGGACAGGTGGGACACCTCACATCTCACACACACACACACACACACACACACACACACACACACACACACACACACACACACCACACACACATATATGTACATGCTAGGAGTGGATACATGTATATAGAAGCTATGTGTGTGTGTACATGTATATTGAAGCTATCTGTGTACATTTATATAGAAGCTATGTGTGTGTACATGTATATAGAAGCTGTGTGTGTATACATGTATATAGAAGCTGTGTGTGTGTACATGTATATAGAAGCTGTGTGTGTACATGTATGTAAAAGCTGCGTGCGTGTGTGGCGCTGTGGCAGTGGAGGATGTGTCGGAGCGTAGGAACATAGTGTCCCTCTTTCATTCTGCAGTAAAGACCCATGCAATACATCTCCAAAGAATGCTTCTAAATTCTGAATATTACAATTGTATCACAAAAATCTAAATCAGAAAATGGTAAATTCGGTAATAGACGTCATTCTGAACATCCCAGCAGAATATGCTGATCACATGACCCATATCTAATGTATAATATTGTCTTATTCAGAATTATAGTGTAATATAAGTGTGCATATGTACGTAGTCATCTCACTGGCCTTGTAGATAGCACATGTAAGAGAGTTAATGTAGGCCAGCAGATGAAGTGCTCCTGTTCCTTTTGGCTTGCTGATTTGTGGTTCTGTGTCATTCATGTTGCACAGACATCTAAACCGCATTTTGTGTCTGTTAAGAGGCCCAAACGCTCTAAAACTTGCCCTGTTAACTGCGGTCTTCGCTCAGTGGAAGCTTGTACACGTAGCTGCAGATACTCAGTGTTGACTGCACCGATTCAGGTCGGGTTTTTTAATTGGAAATACATGCATATCTATAGCAATCAAGATTAACAACAACACAGATATATTTAGTCTACAGTCATTGAAGACAAATAAAATCAACATATCCTTAAATTTTAAGAACCTTCTTCTTAAAATTGTTGCTGAATAATTTTCAGGGTTTGATTTTGCAATGTGTAATGAAATTGTAAATTGTACAAATATTCACACTGTCTCAGCTTTACAGCTTTTTTCTCAGTTCTCAGCTTTTTTGTGTTTCAGCTTTACCTCAAGATGTTCTGGAAGTGATTGT
>NW_022605595.1:538577-538719 GCF_008692095.1 Etheostoma spectabile | reverse complement strand
AAGAGGAGCAGCAGGAGTGTAGCTCCAGTGTGGACCAGGAGGAGCCAAAGCCCCCCCTACGCATTAAAGAGGAGCAGGAGGAACGGTGGAGCAGTCAAGAGGGAGAGCAGCTTCAAGGGCTGGAGGAGGCTGATATCACCAA
>NW_022605595.1:534480-538567 GCF_008692095.1 Etheostoma spectabile | reverse complement strand
ACTCCTGTCCCTGTGAAGAGTGAAGATGATGAAGAGAAAGCTCAGTCCTCACAGCTTCATCAGAGACCAACTAAACACATGGAAACAGAAGGTAATTTTTTCGTGTTGAAGGAGAGGGGTGATCCTCCATCAGGTTTGAGAAGTCATGTGACTGTGTCTTCATGTGATCACACAGCAAACGTTAACTTTTATAGACAAATAATCAGTGCAACTGTCTTCTTTTATCTGATCGAGTAGATGTTAACCGAAGAGGCCCCACAACGGAGCCTTGGGGAATTCTGCATTTCATATTTGTCTAAATATTGTCTATCTATAGACACAAAGTAGTCCTTGTTCTTTAAGTAGGATTCAAATCAGATCAGAAAATTAAATAAGAATAAGATAAGCCTTAGGTATAATTGCCAGTCGTTACAGCACTCAGGCTGACAGTTTGAATGCAGAAACATGAAATACCAGTTTTTTTTAAACGTAAAGAGATTTGAAAAGAGACTCTGTACTGTTGATGCTTTCTCTCTGTGTCTGGGTTAACGTCTCTCTGTGTTTTCCTGCAGATGTTCAGCAGCCGTTGGTGTTTAAAGAAGAGGGTCCCCCTGAGCAGCAGGAGTGTAGCTCCAGTGTTGACTATAAGGAGCCAGAGGCCCCCCCACACATTAAAGAGGAACAAGAGGAACTGTGTATCAGTCAGGAGGGAGAGCAGCTTCAAGGGCTGGAGGAGGCTGATATCACCAAGTTTCCCTTCACTCCTGTCCCTGTGAAGAGTGAAGATGATGAAGAGGAAGCTCAGTCCTCACAGCTTCATCAGAGACAAACTCAACACATGAAAACAGAAGCTGATGGAGAGGACTTTGCAGGACCAGAACCAGCCAGGAACTTACAACCAGAGACTGAAGATCAGACAGGAGCCTCTTCAGAGACTGAAGTCAGTGATGGTGATTGGGAGGAGAGCACTCAGTCAGGTTTAACATCTCTGAAACATAATTCAACATTTAAGAAAACATTCAGCTGCTCTGAGTGTGGTAAAAGATTTGGCCGCAAGTCACATCTGAAGCCACATATAAGAATCCACACTGGAGAAAAACCTTTCAGCTGCTCAGTTTGTAAGAAATCTTTTTCACAGAGTGGAGGTTTTCGAAGACACATGACAGTCCACAAAGGAGAGAAAACATTTAGCTGCAGTGTTTGTAACAAAACATTTGCCTGGCGTCTACAGATCAAAAGACATAAATGTCTTGGTCGTCAGTCATCGCAACTTCATCAGAGTCAAACTGAGGAGAACAGAGGGGCAGAGCCTGAACCTCAGTCATCTTTAAACTCTCAGAAACATGATTTAAGATGTGAGGAATCATTTAGCTGCTCCGAGTGTGGGAGAAGATTCGGTCAAAAAGGAAATCTGAACAGACACATAATGACTCACACAGGTGAAAAACCTTTTAGCTGCTCAGTCTGTCAGGAATGTTTTTCACAGAGAGGAGATCTACAGAGACACATGAGAACTCATGCAGGAGAGAAGCCTCTCAGCTGCTCTGAGTGTGGGAGAAGATTTAAGGACAGGAGAAATCTGATGAGGCACACAAGAACTCACACTGGCGAAAAACCTTTCAGCTGCATGTTTTGTAAGAAGTCTTTCACACAGAGAGGGAATTTACAGACACACATAATCATCCACACCGGAGAGAAGCCCTTCAGCTGCTCAGTCTGTTCAAAATCTTTTGCACGGATCGGAGACTTACAGAGACACAGGAGGACTCACACCGGCGAGAGGCCGTTCTGCTGCACAGTCTGCAAGAAGTCTTTCACACAGAGTGGAGATGTGCAGAGACACATGAGCATCCACAGGAAAGAAGAAGGAGGAAGATGAACGACACACAACTTGACCGGCAGGTCTTCTGTCTGGCTGCAACTAACAATTATTGTCATTGTTTATTAGAGGGTAACTTTGTTGTTTTTTTACCTGAACCCTGTGTTTTCTATGCACATGTGGCTAAAGCACGGGATTAGTATTAGCTAGGGACCTCTAGTCATTTGTAATAATTACAGACGTTTGATCTTAATCCTGTGTCTAAAGTTTGTGAAGTTAAATATTCCCCCGAACACGTCCTGGGATAACGTTACTCCCGTGTGAATCGACGTGTATATAATTTTTCAATGTTTATAATTCCTATGTGCCTTAAGATCTCTCTGGCGAAGGCGGCTATGGGATCACAGTGGCTGTGGATGCCGCCTTTCAAGACCAACCTAGTCTGGACCTCTGTCAACCGGAGACCTTCGTCCCCGAATCAACGTGCTCCCCGTAGGTTCCTCTGAGGGCTGACTGAGGATAGGGTATGAGCCTCCGGTAACGTCTACCGGGCCTGGCCAAAAAGATACGAACCCCAACCCGGGTGCGCTCCCCTGGCCCTAGCCGTCCTCCGGGCGCCTCCACCCAACTCTCGAGTAGAGATGTGTCAGTAAGTTCAAGTAAAAGCAGGCATCGGTTAACTTGTGTGAATGCGCCACAAGAAACTCAGATGTGGGGGGGTAATTTCTAAATTACACGAGGTACCTATATAATACTAATCCCATGCAAATAGGGCTTAAAGGTTCCACACGTATCTCATGACTCTGTGGTGATGTCTGAAGTCCTGCCATGGACTCTCTAACTTGGTTACCATGGTTACCTTGTTTCAAGCCATTCTAGCGTGGTATAGAAAGCCTGCAGGAAGACTCAGCTCCATTTGGGCCAGTTCTCATTAATATTTAACCAGCTAAGCTGCTGAACTCTGATTGGCTAACAGCTAGCTAATGAGATTCTTGCTATCAGCATCCTTTACCCTGCTAATGAATATTAATGAGCTCAGGCAGCATGACGTCAGACTGACCAGCTGTTGTGATTGGTCTGATTTCTCCTCATTTCTTTTCAGTGGCTAGAGCTGACACACACACACACACACACACACACACTCACAGGTTTAAAAGTGCAAGTAAAAACGGTTTTGTGTGGCGGGGCACCTTTTAAGAGACTGGCTCAGCTGTGAACCCTGCTGCACTACCCCCTAATGACACTACAGGACAATTATTTGGGGTAAATGTAAATGTGTGTATTTCATATATCTTTTCCAGTCTTAACAACTGCTCAAAGCGCTTTTACATCTACAGGAAACATTCACCATTCACACACATTCATACACTGTGGCCGGGGCTGCCGTACAAGGTACCACCTGCTCATCAGATAAACATTCACACACATTCACACTCCGATGCGCAGCACCGGGGGCAACTCGGGGTTCAGTGTCTTGCCCAAGGACACTTCGACAATGACTGCAGGGGCGGGGATCGAACCACCAACCTTCCGATTGGCAGGCAACCGCTCTACCACTGAGCCAAAGCCGCCCGTACACAAAGGTTCCAGACTGGTCTGGCTGCAGACCTCCACTGTGGAAGTCGCTTAACATTTCTTTTTTTGCATTGAATCTTTGTAAATCGGGGATCTTCAATGTTTTTAAAGCCAAGGAACCCTTAACTGAAAGAGAGCTGCATCAGGACCCCCCTATCTCATCGGTTGTAAAAGATTAAGGTGCATAATAAACTGGGCCTAAGGTGGACTAAAGCCTGTATACATACCTGTTTTGCATAGTATTACTATTAAAATACCTGAATAATTGTTGGCATTTTTTTTTATAAATTGTGGTTCATTGGTACACATACATGTGGAGCAGTGAATCCTCAGGATGAACTGGATCTGTGAAAGGCTACCCAGGATTTATGTTTGTTAATATTGTGTTGGATTCATATTAATTCATGAGGACAACATGAAGACAACATGAGGGATAAGAAAGGGGGGGGCAGTGTAAATGAATAAGAAGCATTATTACACATGGGTAGAAAATGTTTCAATTAGCAAATAGTGTGTGATGTGTGTTCCTGTGTGTGCGCGCTCGCGTGTGTGTGCGCGTGCTTGCTTGCTTGCTTGCGACGTGTGTTCTTCTGTGTGTATGTGTTTGTGATGTGTGTTCCTCTTTCTGTGTGTGTCTGCGCGCGTTTGTGCGTGCGTTTTTAGTGCATAAAAAGTCCCCAATACGAAGAAGTTGAACCAGTTAAAGACGCCATG
>NW_022605595.1:534403-534470 GCF_008692095.1 Etheostoma spectabile | reverse complement strand
CTGCTTCGGGCCTGTGTCTTAATGAAAGAGTAGGCTCGTTCGAGATGAACTGCGCCTCGTCTGTAAA
>NW_022605595.1:533743-534393 GCF_008692095.1 Etheostoma spectabile | reverse complement strand
GACGAGAGCAGGCGGCAGCAGCGGGGGGCGGGGACAGAAAGCTCCGGTAAAGGGGGACAGTTTCCAGCCGATTCCAGCTCCTTCAGGCTGGACAGGAAGTGATGACAACACTGTGGTGCGATTCCGATTTAATAAAATATAATCAGACCCTCATACCAGCTGGTACACAGTCTCCAGTTGTTTTAGTTATGACAGAGTAGCTGGCAAAGACCTCTACATGAGACCTGATCTGGTTTTAATGAACAACAGACTGGAGATGATCCGTGATCTGATCAGATTTAGTCTCTCTGACTTCTAAACTTAACTATCAGCCACACAACATGTGTTCTGGACAGAATAAGTCTTTAAATCAGACAAATAGCTATTAAAATCCCTCCGATTCAAAAACAATAAAAAGTTTATATAAAACGTCATCATGTTGTAAACCTATCAGGTGTTAAATCAACTGAGAAGCCGGCGTTTCCCAGCATGCTCTGGGTCCGCCTGGCTCTTGCAGTTGGTGAAAAGCAACTGCGCCGCCTGGTCTCAGAACTGCGGCCGCCTTGCTCTCGTGAGATTTCCGTTGCCCACGTGTGCATGACGTCAGAGCAAGTCGGGATCAAGTCGGACACAAATTTAACCAGCATGCAACGGGCGCCGATCGCCGGTGA
>NW_022605595.1:532043-533733 GCF_008692095.1 Etheostoma spectabile | reverse complement strand
GCAGACCTGGATCATCTCGAACGAGCCTAATACCGGGGCTTTTATTTTGCCAGCGGCCCCCGGCCGGAAGTGGTGCTGCTGTAGTTTCCGGGTGCTGAGCAGCGGGAGCAGTGAGGAGAGAAGCCGTTAGCTGAATCCAAATCAGGGAATCCCAAACAGCGTTTCTTAGTTAGTTCATCAGAGATGGAGCGACCCCGGAGACAGCTGGAGGAGACCAAGCTGGGGGGGGAAGGTTAGTCTGAGAGGCCGCCACAAGCTAAGCTAACGTTAGCCTGCTAGCTGCTAGCATGCTGCTAGCTCCTGGAGCTAACGGGCTATAGCAGCAGTCTGTTTACTTTTTTATTGACATTCTGCAGCCAATCAGAATTGAGTATTCACCCAGATCATGGTATAAAGATGGATGGAGAGAGAGACGTGCAACAGCACACAAACATGCAGAAGGTTACAAATACCTGGCTGTTAAATTGAATGGGACACTGATGCTGAAGCACAGACACACAAATACACAGACACGCATACACACACTCATACAGACACACACTCACGCAAAAATGTACGCACGCACACAGACACACACACAATCACCCAGACACACAATCGCAAACACACACAGACAGATAAACAAACACAAACACATGCATACACACACAGACACACACAGCCACGCCCATGTCTGTCCTGATGCTTGATTGTAATGAAGCACCAACAGAGAGAAGTTGTCTCCGTCCGTGTGTTAACAGACACCTGGGGGGACGCTGGAGACCACAGTCTCCATTTACAATTTCATTTAAAAAAAACTTATATTTTTTATTTTGAATAACTTTGATTCTCATAAGTAGCTCAGTCCGTAGGGAGTTGGGTTGGGAACCGGAGGGTCGTTGGTTCAGGTTCCATGGGCAGCCCCCCCCCCCCATTAGTGCATGTATAGGACCTGAGCATGTGTGTGTAGTTCAGGCCTGTGTGTAATAGCAACAGAGTGTAAATTGGACTTTCCCCTTGTGGGACTGATGAAGGATATATATATTATTATTATCACATTTTATGACCCGACTGCATCACAAACGCTACAACTTTGAGTTTTAAACAGACGGTATAGAATAGGTTTTAAAGTGCTCCCTTCTCCTCATTGAAGCCTCTATGTTTACAGGCTCATAAATATCTATGTTTGGTCACTTTTAGTTTTTTCATGCGTGCAATAAACATTACACTTTGTGAAAAAAAATTGTGGCAGAGAATCGTGATATCAATTCTAACCTAATAAGAGTAAAGTGTTGACATTGCTGTTGAAAAATATGAACACAAGAAAGCGAGAGCAGTGTAAATTGCAACAAGTTGTATTGTGTGTAACAGTTAACTTCATTTAATATTGTTTGGGGCATATTCTTTTGCTTGGTGTTCCACCAAAACAAGCTCCTTATCATGGCCAGACCTCACTCCACAGCGCTGTGGAGATAGAGCTAGCTATGGGAGACAGAAACATTACTCCATGTCAGTATTGATTGATAAATACTCCACAGAGACTGTTTAACGTAAATAATTGTGAACAGAAGTTTGTGGGTATTCTTTAACAGACTCTCCATTTGTTTCAGCTTTACCTCCTGATGTTCTGAAAGTGATTGTTGGTGAAGAGGAGCAGCAGGAGCCAGAGCCCCCCCTACACATTAAAGAGGAACAGGAGGAACCGTGGAGC
>NW_022605595.1:530094-532033 GCF_008692095.1 Etheostoma spectabile | reverse complement strand
GAGAGCAGCTTCAAGGGCTGGAGGAGGCTGATATCCCCAAGTTCCCATTCACTCCTGTCCCTGTGAAGAGTGAAGATGAGGAAGAGGAAGCTCAGTCCTCACAGCTTCATCAGAGACACACTCAACACATGGAAACAGAAGCAGATGGAGAGGACTGTGTAGGACCAGAACGAGCCATGAACTCACATCTACTTTTACAATCAGAGACTAAAGACCAGGCTTCAGACTCTTCAGAGACTGAAGTCAGTGATGGTGATTGGGAGGAGAGCACTCAGTCAGGTTTAAACTCTCTGAAGAATGATGAAGTCACTGTCGGCGATATTAACTGTACTTCCATTGAGAGATCGTTCAGCTGCTCTGAGTGTGGTCAAAGATTCGGCCGCAAGCCACACCTGAACGCACACATGAGAATTCACACCGGAGAAAAGCCTTTTAGCTGCTCTTTCTGCGGTAAAAGATTTTCTCAAAAGGGGAACTCAATCAGTCACATGAGACTCCACACGGGAGAGAAGCCTTTCAGCTGCTCGGTCTGTAAAAAGACTTTCAGATACAGTGGAGATGTCAGCAGGCACATGAGGATCCACACAGGAAAGAAAAGGCTCCGATGCAACATTAGCGACACGCGATCAGAACCAGCGGGGAAGGTGGATCCACAAAGTAATTCACAGACGGCTGCTGACGATAAACGCTCAGAACGAAAAGCCGAAGCGAGCGATGAAGGTTGGGATGAGCGCGCAGAGCCTCAGTCAGGTTCAAACTCCGACGATGCCTGTGAGGAGAAAGAGGCGTTCAGCTGCTCTGAGTGCGGGAGAACGTTTTGTCGTAGGGACCATCTGATGAGCCACATGAGAACGCACACAGGAGAGAAACCATTCAGCTGCTCCGTGTGTCAGAAACGTTTCAGCTGCAGCGGAAACATTTTGGCACACATGAGGATTCACACAGGCGAGAAGCCGTTCGAGTGCTCATTTTGCGACAAAAGTTTCAGCCAGAAAGGAACTTTGCAGCTCCACGTGAGAATTCACACGGGAGAGAAACCATTTAGTTGCCCTTTTTGCGATAAAAGATTTGCGCATAAAAGACGCATGACGCTGCACATGTCGGTCCACACGGAGGAGAAACGGTTCAGCTGCAGCGCTTGCAACAAAAAATTCACGTGGTACACGCAGCTGAAAACCCACAAGTGTGTTGGGGAGTTGTCGCAGCGACAGCGCCAAAACAAAAAGGCTCAAGCCGAGGAGGTGTTCCGCTGCTCCGAGTGCGGGAAAACTTTCAGCCTGAAGGGCAACCTGAAGACACACATGCGGATTCACACGGGAGAGAAACCGTTCAGCTGCTCCGTTTGCGGCAAAGGCTTCAAACAGAACGTGCACCTGACGGAGCACATGACCATCCACACCGGGGAGAAACTCTATAAGTGCAGCGTTTGTGGAAAAGGATTCAATAAGAAGTCGCTCGTCAAAAACCATCCGTGTGTTTAATCCCTTCTGTCAGATTTGGATCACATCCTGACTGTGTGTGTGTGTCGGGTTTCTGCGGGGTCTTAAAACGTCTGAGTTGGTACAATGGGGCATAATAGGGAGTGAACAGGCTCTCTGGAGACAGGCTCTGGTGTTGTGTTCAAGGTCTTAATTTTTCTGTGTCCATGTTAAGCCGCCTACACACGCCTTGATTTCCTCTGGGGAGGGGGGTGCGGCCCAACTATACGTTGCACTACCCCTGGTGTCACGCACCACTCTCATATGCCGCTTTGCGCTAGTTGCCTCTGACCTTTCAAAAGCGCAACCCATGAGATAACAGCATGTCGTTACATAGCAACAGGAAATTGCGTCCTTGCCACCCTTGATGACGAAAGAGCAAGTGGCTACCTCTAATGCTCTGAAATGTTCCTTCAGCGCTTTAAGAATGTTCTTTTATATTCTGTGTTGCTGTATTATGA